>NW_007257113.1:2329-5779 GCF_000164805.1 Carlito syrichta | reverse complement strand
ACCCCAACCCAAAAAAAAAAAAAAAAAAAAAAGAGGACACAAGCAGATAAACCCGTTTTAAATGTATATATCTTTTGGCAAGAAAATATTATTCTGTTCTATACTGACTAGACCATTGCTGTTTACTCAGCCTTTTCACAAATTTTTACTACCCAATTTGCTCTAAAATATGTAAATTTCTAATTCTAGCTAGAAATAAACATGACAATTGATTAAGATGAAATATCTGAAACAATCTATTATCAAATTGAACCTAGAAATACGTTAAAAAACAGAATGTTGGGGGCGCGGCAAGATGGCGACCAGGCAACCTGGTGTCTGAAGCCCTCTGCAAGGGAGATCTGCAGTGGGTCTCTGACTCTCACCCCGGGGGGCTGGGGACCCCAACATTGCAGCCTGCTCTTCAGACAGAGCTCGGCCATTGCTACCGCTGGAACATTGCAATGACTCGACAGTTTTACTGCATTGCACTGTCCCTTCGCTGCCGCAGCCCCTCCCCCCACCAGCGTTCCCGTCGCCACCCCGCCGCCGCCGCTGCGGCCTCTGGCATGAGTAGCTCATCACAACCCGGCCCAAGGAGATCCACAACAAACCGCTTCAGGGAAGATCTGCTGGGATCGCTGCCACCGCTCCTGCGTCCAAGACTGTCCTGCCCGCCCCGCGTGGAGATCCTGTTGCCTGCTCGGAGGCAGGCAGCCATCTTGTTCCTGTCCAGCCCCACCACCTCTGGGGCGAGCAGATGAGATAGCACCACCTGCTGGCGATTCAAGGTAACAACATAGAAATGGGACAAACAAGCTTGATAAAGACATAGACCAAACTTCTGAACCGAGGTTATTCTGAACTGTCCTTCACAGCAGATCAGGGGAACTGACCCTAACTGCAAACTAATTTACCAGCTTGAAAAGAAAACGAGAAATCAGACCTGAAAGGACATTGGACTTAAACGAAATGTCTCAGAGTGTGCTTCATTGATTCTATTAGTTTAATGACTTAATTCTATTCCTACTGTATTGTTCCATTTTTTCTCTTTTCCTTTTCCTTTTCTTCTCTTTTCTTCTGTCTGTGAACCATGTCTTCGTATAGAGGAACAGCACACTAATAAGATGGTTGGATAGCTGGTATGTTAGCATCACTATATGTTTTATTTTTGTTTGTATGAGAGTTGGTTCGTCTGTAGCGGTGGTCTATTGTTTTTATCTGTTTCAGTATAGGCCTCTCTCTCTATTTGTTGGCACACTCGTTTGTTTCCCCCTTTACTCCTCTATCTCTCCACTCCCCTTTTCAACCCACTATCTGCTCCATTCTCTCCCCTCTGCTAACCACATTTTATTTCAGGGAGTAAACCTACAGCCCCACTGCCCTGGAAAGATTCCAGGGCAGTGGGAAGTGGGTTCCACATTATCCACACGCCTGTCAGCGAATACCAGGACCTGCAGACAGATTTTGAATCACAGCTCTCCCCTTAAGTACATCTCAAAACTGCAAAAAGGACCACCTCCAACCTACAGTGCAACTTCAGAATTGAACAAAGTAAGAGGACGTACATAAAGAATAGGAGATTGAACAAACAGAAGTAAAACCAATCCCTTTACCCCTGAATAACAGAATTAAAGAAGACGGTGACGTGGAGGGAAGGAAAAAGTAAGGAGGGGGAAAAACCGCACAAATGAAGAAAAACCAAAAGAAGAATATAGGTCTTACACAGACCCCTGGGAGATCAGACAATGAGAAAACAGATTCTGGAACACAGACAATGAAGAGTCCCCAGAATGACTGGCTACATGCAACAAACCCAGACATCAAGACATTAATGGAGAGAATTAAAAAAATTGAGGAGAGACAAGAGGAAAATAGGAAGGAGTTGTTGTCAGAAATGACAGCAGTAAAGAATACTGTGATGGAAATGAACAACAGACTAATAAGCATGGAAAGCAGAATCAGCCAAGCCGAAGAAAGAATCTCAGAGCTTGAAGACCAAAACACAGAACTAACCCAAACTGTCAAAAGCATAGAAAAGAAGCTCAAAAAGACAGAACAAAACCTGCAAGAGATGAATGATCACTTCAAGAGACCAAACCTAAGAATAATTGGGCTTCCTGAGGCAGAAAGAGAAACCGAAGCCACACTGGAACAAACATTTCATGAAATCATTCAAGAAAACTTCCCTCATCTCATAAGGATGAAAAAATTCAAACACAAGAGATTCAGAGAACCCCTGCAAGACAACAAACGAGAAGACCAACTCCCAGACACATAATAATTCGCCTAAACAAAGTAACTATGAAAGGAAAAATCCTAAAGGCAGCAAGAGAAAAAGGCCAGACTACCTACCAGGGAAAATCAATTAGAATAGCAGCAGATTTATCAACAGAAACCCTTCAGGCCAGGAGAGCCTGGAGCCCTATCTTCAAAGTTCTAAAAGAGAAACAATTTCAACCAAGAATAACCTACCCAGCCAAACTAAGCTTCATAAATGAGGGAGAATTGAAATCTTTTCCAGACATCCAATCCCTACGAACCTACGCCGCTACCAGACCACCTCTACAAGAAACACTTAAGAAAGTACTGAACACAGAAGAAAAAGAAAAAAGAACAACAACATTCTTCACAAGAGTACAGGCAAAAGATTAAAAACACACATGAACCAACTCCAAAACCCAAAGAAAGACAACAAATAAACAGGAACAACTCTGTAAGAACCTTATGACAGGGATCAACTCTTGCATTTCAATTATTAGCCTAAATGTGAACGGACTAAATGCACCACTGAAAAGACATAGATTGGCAAAATGGATAAAATATCATCAGGCAACAATCTATTGCCTTCAAGAGACTCACCTCACTAGAAAGGACATCCACAGACTCAAAGTAAGAGGATGGGAAACAAACTTCCAGGCGAACGGAATACAAAAGAAAGGAGGAGTAGCCATCTTAATTTCAGACAAAATGCCCTTCAAACTATTAAAAATCAAGAAAGATACAGAAGGCCACTACATAATGATAAAAGGCTCAATCCATCAACAAGAAATATCTATTCTAAATATATATGCACCCAACATAGGTGCGCCAACTTTCATAAAGCAGCTTCTTGGAAAACTAAAGAAAGATATTGGCTCTAACACTATCATAACTGGGGACTTCAATACCCCACTCACAACCCTAGACAGATCATCAGGACAAAAAATCAGCAAGGAGATCCGGAACCTCAATGTAACTTTGGACCAAATGGACTTAATTGATACCTACAGAACACTCCATCCAAAGACCACAGAATACACATTCTACTCATCACCATATGGAACATATTCTAAGATCGACCACATAATTGGACACAAATCAAGTATAAGCAAAGTTAAAAGGACTGAAATTCTGCCATGCACCTTTTCGGACCACAGTGGAATAAAAATAAACATTGACACCAACAAAGTCCCCCCAAAACCCACAAAG
>NW_007257113.1:0-2309 GCF_000164805.1 Carlito syrichta | reverse complement strand
CCGAGCCCGGCTTTCATTGTGTTTTAGTTTTTATTTTTTAATGGTAATGATTTAATATCTATCATTTACTTATCTGTCATCTGTATATCCTCTCAATGAAATCGTCTGCTCATGACTTTTCCTATTTTCTAATTAAATTGTTTTATTTATTTTTGTTGGATTTTTAAGTTTTTTTTTTAATAGTAGATGAGTCCTTTGTTACATGTGTGGTTTGCAAATATTGTCTTTGAGAGAGTAGTTTGTTTTTTTTTTTTTTTTGTCATGTTAATTAGATCCTTCACCAAGCAGAAATGTTCACTGGTGGACTTAGTCCAACCTACAGAACACTCCATCCAAAGACCACAGAATACACATTCTACTCATCACCACATGGAACATATTCTAAGATCGACCAGATAATTGGACACAAATCAAGTATAAGCAAATTTAAAAGGACTGAAATTCTGCCATGCACCTTTTCGGACCACAGTGGAATAAAAATAAACATTGACACCAACAAAGTCCCCCCAAAACCCACAAAGACATGGACACTAAACAGCATGATGCTAAATAACTCCTGGGTCAATGATGACATCAAAATAGAGATCAAAAGATACCTGGAAACAAATGAAAATAAAGAAACATCCTACCAAAATCTCTGGGATGCCTTAAAAGCTGTAATAAGAGGGGAATTTATATCCCTACAAACACACATGAGGAAAATGGAAGGAACAGAAATTGACAACATAACAAGCCACCTAAAGAAGCTGGAAAAGCAAGACCACAAAAACCCTAATTTCAGCAGAAGAATCCAGATCACCAAAATAAAAGCCCAAATCCAGGACATAGAAGACAAAAAGATAATACAAAATATCAATGAAACAAAAAGCTGGTTCTTCGAAAGGGTAAACAAGATTGATGGTCCCCTAGCTAGACTGACCAAGAAAAAACGAGAAAAAAACCAAATAAGCATAATCAGAAACACAAAAGATGAAGTCACATCTGACCCTGAAGAAATACAAAAGATCATTAGAGACTACTACGTACACTTGTATGGAAACAAACTTGAAAACCATAAGGAAATAGAGGACTTTCTGACATCACACAACCTACCTAGGTTGGAACAAGAAGAAATTGAGACCCTAAATAGAACAATAACAATCAAAGAAATTGACTACGTAATAAGAAAGCTTCCTACAAAAAAAAGCCCTGGTCCTGATGGCTTTCCAGCAGAATTCTACAAGACATTCAAGGAGGAGCTGATACCAATCCTACTGAAGGTATTCCAGGCAATTGAAAAAGATGGAACTCTCCCCAAATCATTTTATGAAGCCAACATCACATTAATACCCAAGCCAGGTAAAGATCCAACAAAGAAAGAGAACTACAGGCCAATATCTTTGATGAACACAGATGCTAAAATTCTCAACAAAATCCTAGCAAACCGGATTCAGCAATACATCTCAAAAATCATCCACCATGACCAAGTAGGCTTCATTCCTGGCATGCAAGGCTGGTTTAACATTCGTAAAACCATAAATGTAATTAAATACATCAACAGATGTCAAAACAAAAACCACATGATCATATCATTAGATGCAGAAAAAGCTTTTGATAAAATCCAGCACCCCTTCTTGATAAAAACCCTTGAACATCTAGGCATACGGGGAACATACCTCAAAATAATAAAAGCCATCTATGAGAAACCCACAGCCAGCATACTCCTAAATGGACAAAAATTGGAACCAATTCCCCTGAAAACTGGAACTAGACAAGGATGCCCACTCTCTCCCCTCCTGTTCAACATAGTATTGGAAGTCCTGGCTAGAGCAATCAGAGAAGAGGAGGCAATCAGAGGTATTCAAATAGGAAAAGAGGCAGTCAAGTTATCTCTCTATGCAGATGATATGATGGTGTACCTCGAAAACCCAAGAGAATCTGTCAAAGGCCTCCTTACATTGATAAAGGCCTTTGGCAAAGTCTCAGGATACAAAATAAATGTACAAAAGACAATCGCATTTCTCTACACCAATAATAAACAAACAGAAACCCAAATAAAAAACACAATTCCATTCACAATAGCCACAAAAAAAATGAAATACATTGGCATCTTCCTAACCAGAGACGTGAAAGACCTTTATAATGAAAATTACCAAACACTGCTCAAAGAAATCAAAGCCGACATGAACAAGTGGAAAAATATCCCATGCTCATGGATCGGAAGAATCAACATTGTGAAGATGTCCATCTTACCTAAGGCAATCTACAAATTCAATGCAATACCCATTAAATTACCAACAACATTCTTCTCAGACCTAGAAAAACAACAC
>NW_007257112.1:4020-5957 GCF_000164805.1 Carlito syrichta | reverse complement strand
CTGGCTAGCTAGTTAAGTAACGTAGTTAAGTCAGCATTCTGGCCAGCAGGTTAGCTAGGTAGGTATGTAGTTAATCATCTGGCAGGCCCAGCACGTTATGTAGGTAGGTAGCTATTTAAGTCAGCTGGATAGACATCAGAGTATCTAGTTATATCAGCTAGTTAAGTCAGCTGGCTATCCAGCTGCCTAGCCAGGTAGCTAGCTAGTTAAGTCTGCTGACTAGCCAGCTGGCTACTTCATTAATTCAGTTACTTAAATTAGCTGGCTAGGCTGCTCTCTATCTAGGTAGCTAGGCAATTAAGTCGGCTAACTAGCCAGCTGGACAGCTAGACAAGTCAGTTAGCTTAGTCAGCTGGATAACCAGTTGGCGAGCTAGTTAAGTCAGCTCATTAAGTCAGCTGTCTAGCCAGCTGGCTAGCTGGTTAAAAAGCTAGTTACATGATTTGGGTAGCCAACTGGCTCGCTAGTTATTTTAGTTAGTTAAGCCCGCTGGATAGCAATGAAGCTAGCAAGTTAAGTCAGCTAGAAATATCAGTTAGCTAGTTAATTAAGTCAGCTAGTTAACTCACCTAGCTACATGATACCTATCTAGATAGCAAGCTAGTTAAATCAGCTACTTAAGTCAGCTGGGTAGCTAGGTAGCTAGCTAGTTATGTCAGCTAGTTAAGTCAGGTTACTAGCTAGTTTAGTCAGCGAGCTGTCAGCTGGATAGACAGCTGCATAACAGGATATCTAGCTATTTAAGTCAGCTGGCTGGTCAGCTAGCTAGTTATGTCACCAAGTTAAGACATCTCGCTTGCCAGCAGGTTACCTAGGTAGTTAGTTAGTTAAGTCAGCTGACTAGCCAGTGGGCTATGTAGGTAGGTAGCTAGTTAAGTTAGGTGGCTAGCTATCAGGTGTCTAGTTATGTCAGCGAGATAAATCAGCTAGCTATTCACCTTTCTAGCTAGGTACCTAGCTAGTTAAGTCTGCTGGCTCGCCAGCTGGCTACTACCTTAAGTCACCTAGTTAGGTCAGCTGGCTAGCCTGCTGGCTATGTAGATAGCTAGACACTTAAGTCAGCTGGCTAGCAAACTGATCAGCAAGTTATTCAGATAGTTAAGTGAGGTGGCATGCCAGCATGCTAGCTAGGTAGCTAGCTACTTATGTCAACTGTCTAGCCTGCTGGCTAGATAGTAAAATGACCAAGTTAAGTCAGCTGACTTGCCAGCTGGCTAGCTAGGTAGCTTGCCAATTAAGTCAGCTCGCTAGACAGCTTGCTGGAAAGGTAAGTCATCTAGTTAATTCAGCTGGATAGCCAGCTGGCTAGCTATGTAGCAAGCTAGTTAATTCAACTGTCTAGTTAGTTAAAACAGCTAATTAAATCAGCTGACTAACCAAATGGCTAGCTAATTAGTGACCTAGTTAAGTCAGTTGGCTAGCCAGCTGGCTAACTAATTAAATCTGCTAGTTAAGAACACTAGCTATCCAGATGACTAGAGAGCTAGAGAGCTAGTTAAGTCAGCTGGCTAGCCAGCTGGATAATTACTTGTCAGCTAGTTTAGTCACATGGCTGGCCAGCTGCCTAGCACTTTAATCAACTAGTTTATTAATCACCTGGCTAACCAGCTGGATATCAAGTTAAGTAACTTCATTAAATCAGTTGACTAGCCAGCTCGATAGTGAGTTAAAAAGCTAGTTTATTCAGTTGGCTAGACAACTGTTTGGCTAGTTATTTCAGCTAGAAAATTCAACTGGATAGCTAGATAGCCAGCTAGATAAGTCAGCTTTTTATGACAGTTAGCTAGCTAGTTAAGTCAGCTTGTTAAGGCGGCTAGCTAGATAGATAGCTAGCTAGGATGCTAGCTAGTTATTTCAGCTAGAAAAGTCAGCTGGTTTGCTAGGTAGCTAGATAGTGAACTCAGCTAGCTACATCAGCTGGCTAGCTAGTTAAGTCA
>NW_007257112.1:1978-2687 GCF_000164805.1 Carlito syrichta | reverse complement strand
CTCCCTAGCCAGCAAGAGAGCCAGGTTTCTAACTAGTTTAGCCAAATGGCTAGCAGTGTAACCAAACATTTGGCTAGCTAATTAAGTCAGCTGGCTAGCCAGCTATCCAGCCAACTTGCTAGTCAGCTACTTAAGTCAGCTCACTATCCAGCTAACTTGTTAAGTCAGGTAGCAATCAGCTAACTATTCAGCTACCTAGTTAAGTCAGCTAGCTATTCAGCTTGCTAGTCAGCTAGCTAGCTGGTCCACTAGATAGTTAAGTCAGTTATTCAGCTAACTAGCCAGTTAACCAACTAGGTAAGTCAGCTGGCTAGACATCTAGGTAGCTTGTTTCGTATCCATATATGTCAGCTAGATAGCCACCTAGCTAGTCAGCTAGATAGTTAAGTCAGCTAGCAAATCAGCTTGTTACTTAGCTAACTAGTCGACTGTAAACTTAGCTAGCTGGTCATCTAAATAGTGGGATCGCTCACTTTCCATCACGTCAGCTAACTAGTTGGCTTCCTTGCCTGCTCACCGTTCAGCAAACTAGTCAGCTGGCTCACCAGCCAACATGACAACTAACTTGTTGGTTTTCTCACAGGCCAACAGGTTAGCTAGCTAGTCGACTTGTTGTCAAACTGACTAGTTACGTCAGCTCAACCATCGGGTTTGCTCGCCAGTTGACTAGTTAAGGGAGTACACCTGTCGCCTCACTCACCGGTCGAGT
>NW_007257112.1:0-787 GCF_000164805.1 Carlito syrichta | reverse complement strand
CACCTACGTAATTCAGCTAGTGAAGTCAGCTTTCTAATTAAGTCAGCTGGTTTAGACAGGTAGCTAGGTAGTTAGCTAAGAGGTTAAGACAGCAGATTGAGTCAAGTAGTTAGTTAGGTACCTAATGGGTTAAGTCAGCTGGTTGAGTCATCTAGCTACCTAGTTAGCAAATGGGTTGAGTCAGTTGGTTGAGTAAGTTAGCTAGCTAGTTAGCTAATGAGTTATGTCAGCTGGATGAGTCAGCTAGCTAACTAGTTAGCTAATGAGTTGTCAGCTGTTTGAGTCACCTAGGAAGCTCATTAGCTAAAGAGTTGAGATGGGTAATTAAGTCAGTTAGATAGCACGTTAGATAACGGGTAAGCTAACTAGTTAGCTAGCTCATTAAGTCAGATAGCTAGCTACTCATCTATGTCAGATTGTTAGCGAGGTACCTAGCTAGTTAGATAACTGTTTAAATAAGCTGGTAGCTAGATATCTAGCTAGTTAGCCTACTATTTAATTCAGCTGTCTTGCTAGGTAGCTAGCTCGTTAATTCAGCTAATTAAATCAGCTGGCTGGCCAACTAGCTAGCTAGGTAGCAAGGTAGTTAAGTCAGTTGGTTAGCCAACTGGCTAGCTCGTTAATTCAGCTAGATGAGAGAGTAGGCTAGCCAACTGGCAAGGTAGGTAGTTAGCTAGTTAAGTAAACTAGATAGCTACCTGGCTAGATATTGATGTCTTCGAGCTAAGTAAGCTGGCTAGTTAAATCAGCTAGTTTAGTCAGCTGTCTACCCAGCTGGCTAGCTAGG
>NW_007257111.1:13686-21673 GCF_000164805.1 Carlito syrichta | reverse complement strand
CAAAGACCTAAACATAAAACCTCAAACTACAAGAATCTGAGGAAGTGCAGGAGATACCCTTATGGAAATTGGAATAGGCCCACACCATAAATGATAAGATAGACAAGAGAAACCTCACCAAGCTGAAAAGCTTTTGCAGAGCAAAAGAAATCATCAAGAGAGTAGGAGACAGCCCACAGAATGGGGGAAGAATATTTGCCAGCTGTATACCTGACAAAGGCCTAAAATCCAGGATCTACAAGGAACTAAAATGTGCAGAAAGCAAAGAACAAAAGAAACAACAACAACAAAACAAACAGCCCAATTACAAAATGGGCAAAAGATATGAATAGACACTCCCCAAAGGAAGACATATAAGCAGCCAACAGATACATGAATATATGCTCATCCTCATTAATCATCAAATAAGTATAAATTAAAACCACACCAAGATACCACCTAACTCCAGTCAGGGTGCCCATCATCAATGACTCAAAAACAACAGATCCTGGTAAGGATGTGGAGACAAAGGAACACTTCTACACTGTTGATGGGATTGTGGGATTGTGAACTAGTACAACCTCTGTGGAAAACAGTGCAGTAATTCCTAAAAGATCTGAAAACCAACCTTTTATACAACCCAGCAATCCTCCTTCTGGGAATATACCCAAAGGAACTCAAATTACTCTTTGAAAAATATACCTGCACACATGTTTACTGCAGCATTATTCACAATGGCAAAAACATGGAGCCAACAATGCTGCACATCAAAAGTGAACTGGACAAAGAAAATAAGGCATGTATTCACGATGGAATATTATGCAGCCCTAAAGAAGGACACAATTATGGACTTTGCAGCAACTTGCATGAATTTGGAGTCTATCATAGTCAGTGATCTATCACAGAAGCAAAGAACTGAGTACCACATGGTCTCACTTATAAGCAGACCCTAAACATTTATACTATTATAGGAAAGGAACTGGCAGTAGTGGGAAAATTCAGGAATGGGGGACATATAACATCAATAGGGTGACTGATTCTAATCTAGGCAAAGTAAGATCTACTGGAAGGCCAAAAACTCACTAAACTATTTAGGTACACAATCCTGACTTGTACCCCACAACTTTAAAATAAAATAAAATTAAAAGAAAGAATAGAGAGATATAAGAGCAGATTAAATTCAAGGTAACCAGATGGAAAGGAATAGTAAAGATTAAAGTGAGAATCAATGAAACAAAAAAAGGGACAATCAATGAATCAAAGTTGTATTTGAGAAAGTTAATAAAAATGATAGATCTCCAACTGAGTGATTGGGGAAAATGATAAAATTACCAGTATAAGGAATGAGGTAGGTGACATGATTAAAGAGCTGGCAGAGGTAGAGTTAGTGTTAACCATATTTTCCACTACAGAGTCACTCTTTCCCACTCTTCCAAATTATCCTTTTTGGAGAGAAGTTGCTATGTGCAGAACACACTTAAGGAGAGAGGATAATCTGCCTCCTTTGAGATGGAATATATACATAATTTATTTGAAATTCTATGTGGGGGATGTATCTCTCCCCCCTCAATTTATTCAATCATTTTTTATATCAGTATGTACTCATAGATATTTATTTTACAGTTTGGGTCATAATGTAATACTGCCTTGTTTTGTTGCACTTTACACTACACGTATAGAATTGTCCAGTGTGTTACAGACACTGTCACATGTTTGGCCTCTGCATGTACAGTTTCCTTTCCGGGGCACCCACATGGGCATTATGTCAAGCTTCACTGGGCTCCCTGAGATGGATCAGACATTGGGCCTGCAGTGAGGACCTCACAGTTCAGGTGGGAAGACGAGACAGAACTTAACTATCTAGAGAACAAAGTCACTGGCTCACAGGTGCAAAGGAAGTGTATGAACAGCACAGTACACACTCACCTGCTGCTGGAGATATCAGGGGCAACTTCTGAAGGAGGTGGGTCTAATGAGGCCCAGTGCATAGGTATAAATACAGGAAATGACCAGGAGCCATTCCAGGCAGAAGGAAGCCAGAGTGTTGCCAAACAGAACGAAGGTGGAGAACAAGGTAGGGGAGTTGGGGGTTGTAGTAGCCCCCTTGTTTTAAGGATAGTCTCAGGGTACATTTTCCTCTAGCTCTCCACAATTAAACATCTCATCGCTCAGCTCCAATGACTGCACATTGTATAATAAGAACTTCCCTTCTGTGAGCTTCAGGCCTTTGGCAGGAGGGCCACCAGCTGCCTCTTTTGTCCATCATCAGTCCGAGCTCGGTTTCACAGAATAGGGCTTTGGGTTTTGCTCTAAATAGCAAGGGATTTGTTGGTGGTGTCCAGTGGGAGTGAAGGACTCACATTCCAAAAGATGTCTCTGGCTGTGGGCTCACAGTGGGCTCTGGGATGGAGAATGGAAGCTGAGAGACTCCAAGGAGGAGGAAGACATTAGGGTCGACCTTGTGAAAGGAGACTAGTAAGATGGGGCACTGAAGAGGGGGGTGAAGTGGGGTGGGGAAGGGAAGAGGGGATAAGGAGAGGAGGAAATAGGGGAGGGGAAAGGAAATGGAGTCTGACTAATGAGAAATGGAGAGAGGAGAACTCTTTGTAACCGTTTGGGTGTGGTTTTACTGAATTACAGATTTTCCTTCCCCACAACACAACCTTGGGGGATTGAATGCTGCTCTGGAGGTCACTCAGCTTGTACCTTTGTTTACTCTCCTCCTGGGATTTGAAGTCCCCCCACTCCACTGTTCTTTGTTGTTTTTCTTCCACTTCCCTGATCTGTCACCTTCTCCTGCCAGAGAGTCTCAGGTCTAATAATGGATTTTGTGACTGTACAGCTCAGGAAGGAAGAAGGCAATTATCACCCAAAGGGCAGGGATCCTTCTGTGGCATATGAGTCAAGATAGAACAATATGGAAGCCCAGTGTGTCAAGGAGGGCTGTGCTCAGTGATGGGGCCTAAGGTCAGCAGGAAAAGGGGAGACAGACAGTGCAGTTGGAGTCTACCTCCCATTCTACCACCTGCCAATGACCACTCACCGTTCTCTGTGGTTACTTTGTGGCACTGTAATTACCTGGAAACAATCCATCTTCTTGGTAGATGGTATGCTCTTTGGGAGAAAGCTAACCCTTTTGGCTGAGCTTGGGCAAGTCCTTTGTGTCTTTGGAGCCTCAGTTCCTACTCCTAAGTGGATATGACAGTGGCTGCCTTCTAAGGGAGGCTGTGCTAGGTGAGCTGCTAGAGTTGAGGAGTTGAATCGGGAAGCCTGGCACTAGGTCAGTGTAAGATGCTGTAGTTGTTGCTGTACAGTTAGCACTGTATCTGGAATCCCAACCCTCAACACAGCTATGATGAAGGAATGCCTGTAAGGAGCATGCAGGAGGGAGTAGGAGAAGGGTGGGAGGCTCGAGGCCAGCATCAGATGAAGGCGATCTTGGCTTTCCTCAGGCTTCTTCCCAGCTACCTCTGACCACACCTCCTGAGCTTGTAGTGTCTCCTGGAACTCAGATAGTGCAGCCTGATGGGTCAGGCTGACTGACAGTGGGCAGATGTGGCAGGAGCAGCCTCCACACAATGCAGGAGGCCAGGGTCTCAGGGCTGTGAAGCTCTGGCCTGTGGAGCCAGCCTGGGTGCCTGGCCTGCCAACATCTACAGCTACAACCTGAATGAGCCCACTCTCTTCTGATTTCAGAAGCTAAGCAGAATTGTGCTTGGCTAGTACTTGGATGGGATTCCTCCTGGGAATATGTCTTCCTCTCCTTTTGTCACCACTGCTCAAAGAGCTGTTCCTGTCACATACCTCCTGCCCTTCCTCCCTCCCTGCCTACCACCTCCACCCTACAAACCCACCTGCCTATACCCATCTCTGACCACTGCTGCACCACAGACAAACAGCAGTACCCCAGTCTTTCAGACTCAGAGTCCAACCTGGCCAGCAGGGGGCAGGATGACCTTGATTCCACAGAGTGGGCTCATTATGTCCTTGGTGTCTCCCCAAATACTGGGAGACTAAGGCAATTCATTTGGCTGGTCCAACTTTCCAAGCTCAGGGCTGGTCAGTGTTGGGGGATTGGGTGGCATTCTGGTTGTGAGGTCTTGTCTTTTCGGGATTCAAGGACACATGAAATATGTAGAAGGGATCCAGGTACAAAAGGAAAATTGACCCTTTGGCTTGTTTCTGCCTGGTGAAGTATTGAAAGTCCTAACTAGAGCAATCAGACAAGAGAAGAAAATCAGGGGTATCCAAACAGGAAAAGAGGAAGGTAAGTTATTCCTCTTTGCATGTGACATGATTCTATACCTCGAAAACCCAAGAGAATCTGTCAAAAGACTCCTTGCACTGATAAAAGATTTTGGCAAAGTCTCAGGGTATAAAATCAATGTCCAAAAGACAGTCCCATTCCTATACCCAACAATAGACAGAAACCCAAATAAAAAGTACAATCCTATTCACAATAGCCATGCACACACAAATGAAATACCTCAGCATCTTCCTAACCAGAGAAATCAAAGACCTGCACAATGAAAACTACAAAACACTGCTCAAATAAATCCAAGAAGACACAAATTGAAAAATAGTCCATGCTCATGGATTGGAAGAATCAACATTGTTAAGATGTCCATCCTACCCATGGCAATGAACAGATTCAACGCAATACCCATTAAATTACCAGCAGCATTCTTCTCAGACCTAGAAATGACAATACAGGAATTTATATGGAAACATAAACGACCATGAACGGCCAAAACAGTCCTTAGCAAACAAACAAATAAAAAAGTAGGAGGTATCAAACTCCCAGACTTTAAACTATATTATAAACCTTCAATAATCAAAACAGCCTCCGGGAACAAGCATATAGACCAATGCAATAGGATAGAGCTTCCAGAAGCAAAATCTCAATTTCTCAACCAACTCTTCTTCAACAAGGGCCTCCACCACAACCACTGGGGGAAGGAGAATCTATTCAGTAAACGGTGCTGGGAAAACTGGCTGATCACATGTAGAAGAATGAAACAGGACCCTTACCTATCACCATACACAAAAATCAACTCTAAATGGATCAAAGACCTAAACGTAAAATCTCAAACTATAAGGACCTTGGAAAATGCAGGAAACACTCTTATGGAAGTTGGAATTGGCAACCAATTTGTGGTCAAAACCCCAAGTGCCCATGCCATAAGAGATAAGATAGACAAGTGGGAACTCATCAAACTGAAAAGCTTCTGCAGAGCCAAAGAAACCATCAGCAGAGCAGGGAGACAGCCCACAGACTGGGAAAAAATATTTGCACAAAGCCCTAATATTTAGAATCTACAAGGCCTATCTGACAAAGGCCTAAGGAGCTCAAACATGTTGAAAAGAAAAAAGTAAACAGCCCCATTACAAAGTGGGCAAAAGATATGAATAGATACTTCTCAAAAGAAGACATACGAGCAGCCAACGGATACATGAAAAAAGGCTCAACCTCACTAGACGACAAAAAAATGCAAATTAAAACCACACTGATACTACCTAACTCCAGCCAGGATGGCCATCATCAATAACTCAAAAAACATGCTGGAGAGGATGTGGGGGAAAGTGAACACTTCTACACTGTTGGTGGGAGTGTAACAAATATAACCTCTGTGGAAAGCAGTTTGGCAATTTCTAAAGGATCTAAAAACCGACCTCTCTTAGGACTCTGCAATCCCCCTACTTGGAATATACCTGGAAGAACTAAAATCACTATGAAAAAGATAACTGCACTCACATGATTATTGCAGCATTGTTCACAATAGCAAAAACATGGAACTAACCATACTGCTCATCAAAAGAGAACTGGATAGAAAAAAAAGTACATATACACAGTAGAATATTATGCAGCCATAAAGAAGGACAATATTATGAACTCGCAGCAAGTTGGATGGACTCAGAGACTATAATACTGAGTGATCTATCACAGAAACGAACTGAGTATCACAAGTTCTCACTCATAAGTGGAACTTGAACAACTATCGTAATACTGTAAGAGACTGGCGGTACTGGAAAATTGCCAGGGGTAAGTGTGTGTGTGTTGGAGGGGGATTGGCAGTAGTGGGAAAGTGGGGGAGGGGCGCATACCTCATCACAGAGTTACCTGCATAATGAACATTTGTATGCCTAACCCTGAATTGTACCCCTGTGGAGATAAACGAAGACCTCCCAAATGAGAACAAGCAATACTTATGGAGGAGAGCCTATCATATCTCTACGCAGCGCAAGAGTTTCAGCTGCTGCCAGCACTTGCGTGAGGCTGAGTCTCAAAAGCGGAGCAAGAGTAGCTGTGAGGTGGGAAGGGGGAAGGGGAAGGCTTGGTGGGAGGTGCCGACTCCCCAGCAAGCTGGAGGCCGCCAGCTAGATGAGGGCCATCCCACCTGGTGGGTGAGGGAACACTATTTGGCTTTCTTCCATTTGGTTCTAAACTGGAAGTGGGATTAAAATCGAGGCTGCCATTGACCAAAGCCTAGCCACTGGGGCCTGTTGCTGCAGCAGTCGCGCTCTGACCTTCTGGGCTGGGTCAATGCAGGTTGTGGAGCTCGGCCTTGCCTGCTGGAATGAGCAGTTTCCTTGTTCCCAGTGGACAGAAATTTCTCGACTGAAACCTCTCCTCCGTCGTCTTCGTTCGGATAACTCTTTGTGGATAGAGAGACTTCACACGTTGCTTTTTTACAAGCATTGCAATGAACTACAATGCCAGTACCTTCTATAGTGGTGAACGACAGCTGTTATTACTATGAACGCCAGGATCACGCGTGTTCTCACTTCATACCTCAGCAGCGAATCTCAGACGGAACCAAACGTGCCCTTTGCCTCCCGGCCATTCCGTGGGGGCGTCTGGTCAGCCTTCCAGGGTAACACAAAAGTGGCCACCAGGCGGCCCTTGGCGTCCAGTGGGAGGTCACGGGGAAAGACCACGCGCCAGAGGCCCGGCATCGTCCCGGTTTGCCACCATCGCGTGTGTGGGCCAGGATGTCTCTCTGACCTAAACCCTCGTGTGGGTGCTGCTTGTCTCCTGGTGGGCACTCGAAAACATTCCTGCTGGCGCCTCCAAAACAAGACCCCACGCGGGAGGCAGACGGGCTTGGCCCGCGAGGTGAAGGGGACTCGCATAGGTGGGCGATCCCCAAAGCGCCACACAGGCGGGCTGCCGGAGGGTGCAGTGGTGAGCCGCCCCTCCCCAAACTGCAGGTTCGATTCTCAGCGACTGGCACCGTGGGCCTCTGCGTGGACTCCCCGAAGCGTTTCTCCCGGCCCTGATCCCTTGGCCGTCTTGACCCGGAGCCCACAGAAAACGACAGACACGCGACCTCCAGGGCACACGGTGCCCCCGATGGGGACGCCCATGGCCGGCCCTGAGCTCCGCCAGTGGCGAGTGTGCCATGCCGGGCTCCTCGCAGCCCTCCTTGGGACACGTGGGGCCCGGGACATCCTCGCGGAACGCCTTCTTGGGACTGCCCACTGTGTCCCCAGCTCCCGAAGTCGCGACTGGAAGAAACGGGAGGGGAGGAGGGGAGTCCAGACTCAAGTGCCTCAGGCAGGGCCCCAGACGGGCACAGAGCCCTTCGCCGGCCTCCATGTGGGTTAGGACGGTCGGAACAGGAAACAGGAACTGAGAAGTGTGGGCAGGTCTCTCCCCGGGGCTTCCGGCGGGGCCTCCAGGCGGCTCCCACCTCCAGAGAAGGGCCTCCTCCAGGCTGGGGACGCTCTCCCCGGACAGTCTTCCGAGTAGAGCCGGCTGCCCCCCTCCCCAGGCCGAACTCGGAAAAACTGGGCCGGGTGGAAGGCCCCCGTGTCGGGCCCCACGCACGACGAGGTCCGGGACCCTGAGACATCTCCGTCGGTGGGGGACTCCCGGGTGTGCGAACCTGCCAGAGCAGGCGGCTGGCGACGAGCGGCCGTCAGGGGGCGACCGACCGCCAACGCGAACGCCAGCGGGACCCCTGGGGCCACCGGCCAGCCGCGGATGCGTGGCTCCACCCGGGGC
>NW_007257111.1:0-13316 GCF_000164805.1 Carlito syrichta | reverse complement strand
CCCCCGGGTCCTTGCCGGCGCGAGACAGTCGTTTCCCCCGTCCCTGCCGGCGCGAGAGAGTCGGCCCCCCGGGCTCTTGCTCTTGCCGGCGCGAAGGTTCCCCCCCACCCTTGCTGGCGCGAGAGGGTCGCCCCGCCGCGGGCCTCGTGCTCGTCTTTCGAGCGGGTCGGCCGACGGACGCGCGGGCAGAGCAGCGGGACGAGCAGGCGGCTCCGCGAGGCCCCCGAGCGGCCTCCAGAGAAGGGGGCGGGCGGAGGCAGCCCGTGGGAAGCTGCCGCCTCTGCCCCAGCGCTTGCTGAGCTTCGCCTTCGATTCTCGTGGGCGTCCGGGGTCGGGTCGAGTGCCTGTGGCTTCCTCCTCGCGCCAGAAGGGGCCGTTCCAGGCCTTCCGGGGTCCTGCAGGGCCTGGCGCGGCGCCGGGGGTCGGGATTTTGTAAAAACCCGAAGCTGATGGTAGGACGGGCGTAGGACGCAGACAGACGCGGGTCGTCGCCAGCTTGGGCCGGCCTTGGCTGTTGATGCGCGTGCTCCGGGGTCTCTCAGTTCCTGGCTTGGTGGCGGCCGTGACCTCCGGCCTCCCAGACCAGAGGGCGGAACTGCGACAGGCGCGACCGGTGAGCATCTGATGGCCGGGTCGGGTCGGCGTGAGGTTTCCTGCAGCGGGCTGCTTGCTTGCACGTGGTTTTGTAAGGCTGCTGCCAGCGTTAATGAGCTTGGAACTCTGAGCAGCCCTGAAACTTCCCTAGCTTCACCTGCTAACTCGATCACTTGGAATAAAAAAAAAAAAAAATTGAGGAAAAACAGCCATTAGGAGGAAACCGGTTAGAAAGAATTCTGGTGCGTTTATACAGTGCAGTAGCATCAGTTTGTGTTTTGGCTTGTCTTTTTTTCTTCCAGGAGATCGGCCTCTATGTACTGGCAGGGAAAGATGTCTGTGATGAACTGTTAAGTGAAAACAGCACGTTCGTGAGGATGTAAATTAAAAACATAGTGGGGTGTCATGACACATCTGTAAGAAGGCTTTGGACAAAATATTCTTCAAGCTTGAAGGGAAAATTAAGACATTGAAAATTGAAGGAATTTGTAGCCGGTAGACCTGCCTTGCAAGAAATGTTAAAAGAAATTAAAAGTAGTTCTTCAGAAGGAAATTTAGATCTTCATAAAGGAAGAATATAGAGAAAAAGTGAAGTAAGAACTTTCCATTTTCTTAATTGATATAGCAACTAGTAGTGTGTCCAGAATAATAATAGCAATAACATATTAGATGATTATAGTTTATGTATAAGTGAAATGAGTGGTAGCAATGATACAAAATACAGGAGGGAGAAGTTAGAAATATTTTGTTATTATACTTGTACTACTTGTGAAGCAATATAGTATTATTTGAAAGTGGATTTTAGCCAGGCACAGTGGCTTAAGCCTGTAAACCCAGCACTTAGGGAGGCCAAGGTGAGGGGATTGCCTGAACCCACAGGTTCGAGACCAGCCTGGGCAACTTGGCGAGACCTCATCTCTACACTAAACCAAAAAATTAGCTGGGGTTGGTAGCACACCTGCAGTTCCGGCTATTTGAAAGACTGAGGCAGAAGGATCGCCTGAGCCCAGCGGATGGGCACTGGGGTGGCCATGAGCATGCCACTGCACTCCAGCCTGGGCAAAGGAGTGAGAATCTGACTCAAAAAAAAAAAAGTGTACTTTTATTGATTGTGAATGTACATTGCAAAATCTAGGACAACCAATAGAAAGATTTTTTTTAAAGTAAAAAGAAAGAATTTATATACTTAAACTGGAAACAAATTAGAATAATATAAAATGCTCCATTAAAACCAGAAATGTCAGAGTCCAGCTCCAACACAAAGGTCAGGGCCTAAGACGAGAGAATCAGACGCGGCAAAGGAAGAAGACACAAGTCAACTTCCTGGGTCGAGTTCGGGACTCTTCCAAAGTTTATTCAATTTTCACATGTTTACATAAGGCATTTTCAACCCTCCACCCCCTCACACATATGCCCACAAAAGCTTACGCTATGTTTTCTTTTACAATCAAACATTCTACAATGATTTATTTGATCCTCCCTATTCTTTTTTTGTTTCCATTATGTTCAAATCAACAGACAGGAACGAAACAATTTCTGCTAAAAATAATTAACTGTAACTTTTCAACGCTTACCCCTTTTATATCATATTTCTAATAATTTTTGCATGTAACAGCAGCAATATATTGGCGTTTACACCTATAACTAATTTTACTATTTCTTATAACTAACTGTATTATTTCTTAATTATTTCCTATAAACTTTCCTATTATGTATCTATTATTCTTATTTTACTTATATGAATCATAATCTAATAATGCTTAGCCTTTATCTGAATTATACTTGACTACTCATATTCTATATTTGTTTTCTATTTAATTATTCTTTATCTAGCTATCTTTAATCATCATTCTATTTTTATCGACTTAACTATTCTCTTCTATATTATTATACTTATACTACGAAATCACTTTACTCTTACAAACTTATATCTTCTATGTCTATACTTTTTAAAATCATGTTTAAAAGCAGCTGCCCTCAGGATTGACTTGTCTCAGGTCTCACAAACTTCCTTCTCCATCTTACCCGCCTAAGGTGTTATTTTAGTATAGGGTCTGTTAACCATTAAAAATAAAGAATGGGAAAGTTCTTTCATTTTCTTATACACAATGGTTTTGCTTTTTATAGAGACGAAAGTAACTAAACATTCTCTAGTGTCTCTAATGGCTGTGCTTTTGCTGTGTTCCTTATTCATGCCTCAAACTTCAGTTTCACCAAGACATCATCCTCGCTTATCAGTTAATGCTTCATCAGAAAGGGTTACTTTCTGTCTTATGCACACACTCCCAAAGATCAAAGGGGGCCCATCAATGGGATCCATGGGGCTTTGCCTCCAGCAAGGTCGCTTTAGCTGGGGCCTTGCTCCCAGCCAGCGTTTTTCCCATTTTCAGGTAACCCTTACTTTGCCTTCTGTTAGGCGTTGTGGCTCCCAACACAGAAAAGGCAGGAAAAGAGTAAAAAACAAAAAGAGGAAAAAGGAACAAGGACAACAAATGGAAAACAATAGCAAATATGGTAAATATTAATCCAACTGTATCTATAATCACCTTAAATGTCAATGGTCTATGTATACCAATAAGACTGAGTGTGTCTGAGTGGATAATAATAATAATGAGACTCAACTATGTGTTATCTACAAAAAGTTCACTTTAAGTGGAAAGACAAAAAAGATTGAAATAGCAATAGAGGAAGATATGCTATTAACATTAAAATAAAACTGGGGTAGCTATATTAGTTTCAGATAGAGAAGACTTCAGAGGGTGAGGAAAACAGGAATTAGGAATTAATAATTAAGCATTACATAACAACAAATGTAAATTCTCCAAGGAAATAAATATAACACTTTTTACTGTGTATGTGCCTAAGAGCAGTGCATTGAAATACATGAGACAAAAATTCTAATTTGGCTCCAGTTTAAGTATATAAATTCTTTCTGCAAGAAGAAATAGATGAATCCACTATCACAGTTGGAAACTTCAACACCTTCTAGCAGAAATGGACAGATCCAGTAGGCAGAAAATCAATAAGAACATAGTTGTACCATCAAACAATAGTATATATTTAACATCTATAGACTGCTTAGTCCAACAACAGCAGAATACATATCATTTTCAAGCTCACATGGAACATTCAGCAAAATTGGCCACATTTTGCATCATAAAACATACCTTAACACATTGAAAATGCACAATATATGCATTCAGAAAACAGTGGAACCTAACTACAAACCATTAATAGAACTATAGCTGGAAAAATCTAAAAATATGTCGCTATTAACACATTTCTATAATAAATAACAAGGGTCAAGAATAAACCTCAAGGGATATTAAGACAAATACTTTGAACTAAATGACAACAAAAGTACAATTAATCCCTCCAAGAAATTCCTCCTTTCCCTTACAGTGGTGGGGATTAGTCAAAGCTGGAGGGGGAGCCCTTAGGAAGTTTTCCTGACAAGATTGCAGTTTTGCATGAGCACAGTTGTATACAGCATTCCCTTAATGTTTCTCATTCCTAATCAGGCAGGTGAGACAGCCCCTAACTAGTCATTGAGGCCACCTGGTGGACTGAGTGGGGATTGGTCATAGAAGGCACCCTGCAAAATTGTTTGAAAGCCCCTCCTTGGAGGCCAGGACACATTCGGATGGGCCATGGAATTGGGGAGAACCTGGATGGGAACCAGCAGTCAGGAAGGCCTTGGATGCTGCTATCGTGTGAGGCCAGGTATGAAGGTCTGAGGAGGGCACCTTTTAGCATGCAACTGGCTGGCTCAATGATCCTCTGAAAACTTTCCTGAGACTCTTGGCTAGGGGAAAGCATTGCTCCTGACAGTAGAGTGAAGGCCAGGGATGGTACCCTATTTCCCACCCTAGTTCACAGCAGTGCCTGTAATTAGAGTCACCTGAAAATGTTTTTAAGTTTCCCCTGTTGGTGGGGAACAGATAAGTCTTCCCAGTAAGGCCTGGGAGAGTCTCTTGAGACTGCCCACAGTTCTTCCTGGCCCTGGCTGTGGCATGAGACCTGTAAATGTTTACAAGTCCCTCTCTGCAAGGGCAGAAAAGACCTGAATTACTGGGGGGTATTCTTTTTATTATTTTATATTAAATTACTAATATGTATTGTTACAAAAGATGTAAAGTGTGACATCCAAAACATAAAACTTGGAAAGAGAGGAAGTAAGAGTGGAGATATGTGATCACAATTAAGCTGTTATCAGCTTAAATTAACCTGTCATAAGTACAACATGTTTTATGTAAGCCTTGGGGTAACTACAAAGCATAAGCCTATAATAGATACACAAAAGATACCATTATGAAGAGCTATCAAATCACAAAGAAAGCAGGAAGGAGGAAACAAAGACTCTTCAAAACAACTAGAAAGCAACTTAAAAATGGCAGGAGCAAGTCCATACTTATCAATAATAAACTTGAGAATAAATGGATTAAATTTTCCAGTTAAAGATATATAGTGATTAAATGGGTTAAAAACAACAACCACTCCCAAGACCTAACTAAATGCTGCCTACAAAAGTTTTATCTCACCAATTGGGGCACCAGTTTGAAAGAAGAGGATGAAAACCAATATTCTATGCACATGGAAAGTAGGAGCCATTATATCAGATAAACAGACTTTAATTAAAAAATGCTAAAAAGGGACAAAGGAGGTCATTATATAATGGAAAAGGGGTTAATTCAACAAAAGGATGTAACAATTGTAAATATATATGCACCAGAGCACCCAAATATATAAAGCAAATATTATTGGAGCCAAAGGGAGAGATAGACTGCAAGACAATAATAGTAGGAGACTTTAACACCCCAATTTCAACAAAGGACAGATCATCCCAACAAAATAAGTGAAGAAACATTGGAGTTAAATTACAGACAAGATCAAATAACCTAACTTGTACAGAACATTTTATTCAACAGCTGGAGAATGTGTTTATATTCTTCACATCAGCACATGGAACATTCTCCAGGATAGATCCTATGTTAGGCCACAAAACAAGTCTCAAAAAACTTGTAAAAATTAAAATCGTATCAAGTAAGCTATCTGACCACAGTGGAACAAAACCATAAATCAATAGCATGAGAAACTTTGGAAACTGTACAAATAGAAGATGATCTTGAGCAACTAATGGGTCAATAAAGCAATTAAAAACTAAAAAATTTCTTGAAACAAAAATGGAAACGCAACACATAAAACCCTATGATAAATAGCAAAAGTAGTACTAAGGAGAAAGTTTATAGAAACAAATGCCTATATTAAAAAGTAGAAAGATTTCAAATAATAATGCACCTCAAGGAACTAGAAAAGTATGAACAAATGAAACTTTAAATTACAGGAAGAAAAAAATAAAGTTCAGAACAAACAAAATAAAACTGAGTCTAAAAAAATAAAATCAACAATATGGAAAGATATTTTTGAAAAGACAAAATCAAACCTTTATGTAGACTAAGAAAAAAGAAGATGCAATGGGATAAAATCAAAGATGAAGGAGAAATTACAGTTGATACCAGGGACATGCAAAAGTTCGTTACAGATATTATGAACAACTATATACCAACAAATTGGAAAACCTATTAAAATGGATAAATTATTGGATATATACAATCTATGAAGCTTGAACCATGAAGAAATAGAAAACTTGAACAGACCACTATTGGGTAACATGCTTGATTCAGTAATAAAAAGTTTCCCAGTAAAGAAAAGTTCAGGACCATATGGCTTCACCATTGAATTCTACCTAATTTTTAAGATGAATGAATACCAATTATTCTCAAACTATTTCAAAAATTGGAAGAGGAGGGAATGTATCCAAATCTATTCTATGAGGCCTGTATCACCCTGATATCCAGATCAGGGCAAAAGACAACCAATATTTTTGATGACTGTAGATGCAAAAATCCTAAAAAAAAAAAAAAAAATACAATCAAGCCAAATCCAATAGCACATAAAAAGATTATATGCCATGATCAGGTGGGGTTTTTCATGGGAATGCAAGAATGATTCAACCTACATATGTCAATAAATGTGATATATCCCTTCAACAGAATGAAGGGCCAAACCATATAATCATCTCAATAGACAAAGAGGTAGTAGCATTTGATAAAATTCAGCACATTTCTATAACAAAAACTCTCAACAAATTAGTTATAGAAAGAATGAACCTCATAATATTAAAGTTCATATATGACAGACCCACAGTTAACATCACACTGAGTGGGGGAAAGCCGAAGCTTTTTCTTTAAGATCTGGAATAAGAAAAGGGTGTCTACTTTCACCACTTTTATTCAACATAGAACTAGAAGTCCTAGTTAGAGCAATTAAGAAACAGAAATAAAAGGCATTCTACTTAGAAAAGAGGAAGTCATATTGTCCCTCTTTGTAGACTGCATGATCCTATATTTAGAAAAACCTAAAGAGTCCACTAAAAAACTGTTCGAACTGATAAATTATTTCAGTAAAGTTGTGGAATACAAAATCAACATACAAAAATTAGTAGCATTTCTTTATGTGAACAATCTGAAAAAGCAATCAAAACAGGAATCCTGTTTGCTATAGCTACAAAAACATAATAAAATACATTAAGGATAAATTTAACCAAAGAAGTTAAAGATCTTTACAATAAAAACTAAAATACTATTGAAAGAAATTGAAGAGGACACACAAAATGGAAAAATAACCCATGTTCATGAATTGGAAAAATTAATGTTGTTAAAGTATCCATCCTATCCAAAGTGAACTGAAGAATC
Organism: Carlito syrichta; assembly: GCF_000164805.1. Taxonomy (NCBI): domain Eukaryota; kingdom Metazoa; phylum Chordata; class Mammalia; order Primates; family Tarsiidae; genus Carlito; species Carlito syrichta. The sequence goes on along the minus strand of NW_007257111.1, from coordinate 5,967 downwards.
AATGTAATCCCTATCATAATAGTAATGACATTCTTTACAGAAATGGAAAAAGTAAGCCTAAAATTTGTATGTAACCACACACAAACACACACACACACACACTAAATCCTTGAATAGTCAAAGCAATCCTGAGCAAAAAGAACAAAGCTAGAGACATCACACTACCTGATTTCAAAATATACTACAAAGCTATAACTATCAAAAGCAACAGCATGATAATGGCATAAAAGCCAAACACATAGGCCAATGGAAACAAATCCACATATTTATAGTCGATTGATTTTCAACAAAAGTGCCAAGAACATACATTTAGGAAAGGGCCATCTCTTCAATAAATAGTACTGCAAAAACTGATTAATCACATGCAGAAGAGTGAAACTGAACTCTGACTTCTTATATATAAAATTCAACTCAAAATGTATTGAAGACTTAAATATAAGACTCAAAACTATGAAATCACTAGTAGAAAACCTAGGTAAAATGCTTCAGGACAATGATTTGAGCAAAGATTTTTTGAGTAATACCTTAAAAGCACAGACAACCAAAGCAATTATTGACAAACGGGATTACTTTAAGCCAAAAAGCTTCTGCACGGGAAAGGAAACATCTACAAAGTGAGGAGGCAAACCTACCGCATGGGATAAAATATTTTTCAAACTATTCACTAATATGGGATTAATAACCAGAATATATAAGGGACTAAATAGCAAAAAAAAATCTGATTAAAAATAAGCAAAATATTAGAGTTGACATTTCTCAAAATAGACATACAAATGGCCAACAGGTATATGAAAAAAATGTTCAGCATCACTAGTCATCAGGGAAATCAAAATCAAAATCACAGTAAGATATCATCTCACCTCAGTAAAATGGCTATTACCAAAAAGACAGGAGATAACAAATGCTAAGGAGGATACAGAGAACGGAAATGATCATACGTTGTTGATAGGAATGTAAATTAGTATAGCCACTGTGGAAAACAGTATAGAGAGACTTAACCAACTAAAAATAGAACTGCCATATGATCCAGCAATCCTGCTACTGGTTATTTAGCCAAATGAAGGAAAATCAGTATATCAAAAATATGTCTGCATTCCCATGTTTATTGCAGCTTTATTCACAACAGCCAAAACATGAACTCAGCCCAAGTACTCAGCAATGACTGAATGGTTAAGAAAAATGTGGCATAAAGACACAATGAAATACTATTCAACCACAAGAAAAAATAAAATCCTTTCATTTTCAGCAATATGGATGGAATTGTAGGACGTTAAGTGAAACAAGCCAGACATAGACAATTATTGTATGTTCTCACTCGTGTGTAGGAGCTAAAAGTATCTCATGGAAGTCGTAAGTAGAATGGTGGCTACCAGAGAACAGAGAAGTGTAGTGGGGAGGAGGTTATGGGGTGGGGGTTTGGCTGATGGGTACAAAAATGTAGTTAGGTAGAAGAGATAAGATCTAGTGTTTGATAGCACAATAGGGCAACTATTGTTAGCAGTGATTTATTGTATATTTCACAAAAGCTAGAAGAGAAGCTTTGAAACATTTCCAACGTAAGAAAATAAATATTTGAGGTAATGAATATCAATATTACCCAAATTTGATAATTACATATTGTATTTTTGTATCAAAATATCACATGTACTTCATAAATATGTCCAAACATTATGTATTCATAAAAATTAAAAACAAATCTATTGATTCTTCCAATTCATGAGCATGAGGTATCTTTCCATTTATTTGTGTTTTGTTCAATTTCTTTAATCAGTGATTTATAGTTTTCAGTATACAGGTCTTCGGGTCTTTCACTTCCTTGGTAAAATGTACTCCGGAGTATTTTATTTTTTGTTGCTATTGTGAATGGGACAGTATTCTTTTTTTTGAGTTGGAATCTCACTCCGTCACCCAGGCTGGAGTGCAGTGGCATGCTCATGGGTCACCGCAGCCTCAACCCACTGGGTTCCAGCAATCCTTCTGCCTCAGCCTTCCAAGTAGCTGGAACTACAGGTATGGGCTACCATGCCTGGATAATTTTTGATTTCTTGTAGAAATGAGGTCTCGCCCAATTGCCGGGTGGGTTTTGAATCCGTGGGCTCAGGCAATCCACTTGCCTCGGTCTCCCAAAGTGCTGGGATTACAGGCTGAGCCACCAAGCCCGGCCCTGTTTACTTATTTAGACTTAATAAGTCTTATGTGTACACAAAGTGTAACGAGATTGTTTGCCATATAGGCCCTTTAAAAATTAGCTTTGTTGAAACTTTTTCCTCGCCTCGGTCTCCCAATGTGCTGGAATTACAGGCTGAGCTACTGAGCCTGGCCTGGATTGTATTCTTAATGTCTATTTTGGATAGTTTGAAATATCCAGCTATTCGCTGGTTTTTGCATGTTGATTTTGTTAGCCTGAAACTTTATAACTTCATTTCCCTACTGTCCTCATCTTTCTTTTGTATGGTAACTACTTTTTCTGGGATGTTTGCAGAGAACTCAGTGATCATAGATTGTATCATGCTAGAACTTAGTGGTAAGTCACGCTCTCTGGACAAATCATGGACACTTAGTAATTAACAAAAATCTCTTTAGCTTATCTGATTTGAATGTTACTTTCATTATTACTTTATTAAATTTCTTGATTACAGTCTAAAGTTTGATGATGAGAACTAACTCATTTGTCAGAGAAAATAAAAGGGAGGTATTATGCTTATGATAATCTATTAAAAACAATCTGACTTTTCTTGATTAAGGAAACTATAAATTCAGGAGCTTAATCATAACTATCTCCAAAAATATGTTTTGTAAGAAATTACAAAATCGTTTGATTGAATTGACTAGTCATATTGCTTTGTTTTATCATCTCTCATCTATTCATTTATCTATCTATCATCATCAACCTATCTACCTACCTACCTATCTACACCAGATGCTTGATCACCCAGGCTGGAATGCAGTGGCACGATTATAGCTCTTTGTAGCCTCAAACTCCTGGGCTCAAGGGATTTTCCAACTTCAGCCTCCTGAGAAGCTGGGATATAGGCAGGAGCTACCTACCATGCCTGGATAACTTTTTTTCTCAAAGATGGAGGTCTTACTAATTTAACTAGCCTAGCCTTGAACTCCTGGGCTCAAGTAATCCTTTTGCCTTGGCCTCTCAAAATGTTGGGATGATGGGCATGAGCCACTGCTCCCAGCCTGTTTTATTTTTTAATTTGTTACTGTCAAAATTTATATTTAGTGCTGGGTGTGGTGGCTCACACCTGTAATCCCAGCACTTTGGTAGGCAGAAATGAGAAAATTGCCTGAACCGAAGGGTTTAAGACCAGCCTGGGCAACTTGGTGAGACCTCATCTCTACAGTTTAAAAAACAAAAAAGAAAAAGAAAAAGAAAGAAAATTAGCCAGATATGGTGGCATACACTTGTGGTTCCAGCTACTTGGAAGACTGAGGCAGAAGGATCACCTGAGCTCAGCAGGTCAAGGCTGCAGTGGCCATGAGTGTACCACTGCACTCCAGCCTGGGTGACAGAGTGAGACCCTAACTCAAAAAAAAATTGTATTTAGTGCTTGTAAGATTATGTATGAAATCTTAAACCACATTTAAATAACAATGTCTTTATTTGTAAAGACAGATATGTTTGGTTATGTTGCTCTAAGCAAGTATCTTTACTGCTTGTCCAATAGACAAGCTTATTACAATTTACTGCTTGCAATAGAATTAGTGATTTATTTTGCTCTTCTATCCCAGCTGAAAATAGTATGTACTTTTGGATTACTGTCTTTGGCTCCTTCCATAATATTTAATAAAATAATCGCATTTCATAGTGTTATTCTCATATAGATACACTACTAACTCATTTTCACTGTAAATGAACTTGAGCAACTCTCATATCTACAGTTATTATTTTTTTTTTTGCACAAGCAGAAGCAACATTTTTCCTTGCGAGTGTGTGTAGTTCTAGAATATTAAAGATATCTCTTCAGTTACTTTATTGTTTCTTGAAATTTTTTCCCCAAGGAAAAACTTATATTTTGCTTCATTTCTTTGTAAGAAACCCTACTTTAAGTTGGCTCAGCCCACACAATGGAAAACATATTTGCCAGCTATATATCTGACAAAGTCCTGTCTAGGATCTATAAGGAACTCAAACGTGCTGAAAGGAAAAAAACAAACAGCCCTATTAAAAAGTGAGCAATAGACATGAATAGACACTCCTCAAAAGAAGATATATGGGTGCCAACAGACACATGAAAAAGTGCTCAGCCTCACTAATCATCAGAGAAATGCAAATCAAAACCACATTGAGATACCACCTAACCCCAGTAAGTATGGCCATCATTAATAAAACAAACAACAATAGATGCTGGCAAGGACGTGGAGAAAAAGGAGTGCTTCTGCACTGCTGGTGGGAATGCAAACTAGTGCAACCTCTTTGGAAGACAGTGTGGCAATATCTGAAAGAGCTAGAAATTGACCTTCCATATGACCCAGCAATCCCCCATTGGGAATATACCCGGAGGAACTCAAGTCATTCTACCAAAAAGATACCTGCACACGCATGTTTGTTGCAGCTCTATTCACAATAGCAAAAACATGGAACCAACCATGCTGCCCATAGAAGCTTGACTGGATAAAAAAATGTGGTACATATATACAATGGAATATTATGCAGCCACAAAGAAGAACAAACATATGGACTTCACAGCAACTTGGATGGATTCCGAGTCTCTCATACTCAGTGATCTATCACAGAAACAAAGAACAGAGTACCATGTGTTCTCACTCACAAGTGAACCTTGAACAATAATCATAATACTGTAAGAAAGGGATTGGCAGTAGTGGGAAACTGCCAAGGGAGGAAAGGGCACATCTCATCAACAGGGGTACCTGCATAATGAACATTTGTATACCTAACCCTGGATTGTACTCCACATCTTTAAAATAAAGAGAAAAAAAGAAAGTGAATGTAATTATTTAAAAAGCTCCCCCTTGCTTATTTCTAATCTGTTTTAAAGTAAATAATAGTATGTTCCACTTTATGATGGAGATAACTCATGAATTATCACACAACTTGTCCTGTAGAATATATATGATTTTGAATACTAATATACAATGAATTCTACCTGCTTGAGAATAGAAACACACATACAGATTAAATTGAATAGGCTTGTTTTCTCATTTATTATAGTTGTAGGTGTTCACTTATCAAGGATCTAATTAGCATAAAAACCCACCTATAAATATCATTCATATTAGGGTAAAGTTTCATATAGGAGGTCAGTAGATCACCTTCCTCAAAATTATAGTTAGCTAGGAGGAATAAGTTCTAGTTTTTATAGTACTGTAGGATAACTATAGCAAACGACAATTTAAATTAGATTTTCAAATAGCTAGGAGAGAGGATTTTGAATGTTGCAAACACAAATAATGATAAAGTTTGAGGTGATGGATATGCTAATAGTCCAATTTGATCATTATACATTGTATACATGTATAAAAATACCACTGTACTCCATAAATATGTATAATTATTATGTATCCAGCAAAGTATGGAAATAAACATATAAAATAAATAAAGAAATTTGCTGTTACTTTACATTTGGTCAAATGCATGTTTCTGAAGTTATTTCTGTTCTTAAAACTATTTGAGAGATCACAGTTTCTGCCATTTTCCATAAGACCTCAGTTTGACAAGGATACGAAATCCTGAATAAAACTCCAAGAAATGTGCTTGCATTTGCAGTATTACCCTTGTAGGTGGAACAGCCACTGGACAAAAAGACTTCCTGGGGTGCGTTTATTCCCTGCATTTCAACAGGATGGTCTTGGATCCAGAGGAAGAGTCACAGTGACACCAGGAGTGGAGCCTGGCTATGCAGGACACTGCAGCAGCTATGGACAGTTGTGCTGTACCTGGAGGGAGATGTAGAGAGAAACGCAGAGGGATTGCCTGGGACTGTGCCTTCTCAGCAT
>NW_007257110.1:2665-3390 GCF_000164805.1 Carlito syrichta | reverse complement strand
GTCTCAATTTATTCTTGTTCCAACTTAGGTAGGTTGTGTGATGTCAAAAAGTTCTCGATTTCCTTAAGGTTTTCAAGTTTGTTTCCATACAAGTGTACGTAGTAGTCTCTAATGATCTTTTGTATTTCTTCAGGGTCAGATGTGACTTCATCTTCTGTGTTTCTGATTGTGCTTATTTGGTTTTTTTCTCGTTTTTTCTTGGTCAGTCTAGCTAGGGGACCATCGATCTTGTTTATTCTTTCGAAGAACCAGCTTTTTGCTTCATTGATTTTTTTCTATTATCTTTTTGTCTTCTATGTCCTGGATTTGGGCTTTTATTTTGGTGATCTGGATTCTTCTGCTGAAATTAGGAATTTTGTGGTCTTGCTTTTCCAGCTTCTTTAGGTGGCTTGTTAGGTTGTTGATTTCCGTTCCTTCCATTTTCCTCATGTGTGTTTGTTGGGATATAAATTCCCCTTATTACAGCTTTTAAGGCATCCCAGAGATTTTAGTAAGATGTTTCATCATTTTCATTTGTTTCCAGGTATCTTTTGATCTCTGTTTTGATGTCATCATTGACCCAGGAGTTTTCCAGCATCGTGCTATTTAGTGTCTATGTCTTTGTGGATTTTGGGGGACTTTTGTTGGTGTCAATGTTTATTTTTATTCCACTGTGGTCTGAGAGGAGCATGTAGAATTTCAGTTCTTTTAAATTTGATTATATTTGATTTGTGTCCAATTATGTG
>NW_007257110.1:0-1047 GCF_000164805.1 Carlito syrichta | reverse complement strand
AAATCGAGATACAGTGTAAGTCAGAAGGTAAACAACAGACGTGATCTAAACCCACAGTAAAATGATAAATCATAAGTCAAAATAAACAAAAGAGAGAAGTGCGAGAGGGATAACAGATATACATACCAACTATCAGGCTAGGAAGAGACACAGGGCTGGGAAGAAGTGAAGAAAGACAAATAAGAAAGATTCTCTAAGGAGTACTGATAATTACACAGAGACAGGCCAATAAAATCAAAAAACAGTGTAAGTCAGAAAGTAAACACCAAACGTGATCTAAACCAACAGTTTCAATGATAAAATCATAAGTCAAAATAAGCGATCAGAATAGAGTCACTTCTGTGATTTCTGATTTCGGCCTCTCCCTTTTGTCTTTTGTTGCAATGTAGGGGTGGGACTTTGTCTCCTGTTTCACGCTGTTGCCTTAGGAACTGAGGTAAAGTTTGTTGATAGGTGGGCGGGCCAATGGAAGTCTCTGCCTGGAGAATAGCAAGGTAGTTTACCCAGATCTGTTTTTCTCCACTTCTCTGGGTCCCCCAGCTTGGGTTCTCGCACTGAGTGCCTCAGCCAGGGTGGACCTGGAGTTCCAGAGCTCTGAAGCTCCAAAGGGCAGGCGGTGGGTGGCGAGAGTGGCTCTGGGCCCCCCACAGGGTACTTCAGTGAGGAATGAGACTGGTGTCTCTGAGGGACGGGAGCCCAGAGTCTCCCTGTGTGACCGGTGGTGCCGGGTGCTGGGCTGGAGACAATGTAGCTGGGGAGAGAGCCGGAGGGGGCAGGGACCCAAAACCTCCCTGCAAGCAGTGGAATACCTGCAATATCTGGCCTTAGGAAATGAGGTAAAGTTTGTTGATAGGTGGGCAGGGCAATGGTAGTCTCTGCCTGGAGAATGGTGAGGCAGTATAAGCAGATCTGTTTTTCTCCACTTGTCTGGGTCCTCCGGCTGGGGGTCTCATGCTGAGTGCCTCAGCCAGGGTGGAGCTGGAGTTCCAGAGCTCCAAATTTCCAAGGGGCAGGCTGTGAGCGGTGAGAGTGGTGCTGGGCCCCCTA
>NW_007257109.1:2167-3679 GCF_000164805.1 Carlito syrichta | reverse complement strand
TTCCATTCTTCCACATTCCATTCCATTCCATTCCATTCCTGTATTCCATTGCATTCTTTCCATTTCACTCCATTCTTTTCCTTTTCATTCCTCTACCTTCAATTTGATTTCATTACAATTTATTCCATTCCTCTACATTCCTTTACTCTCCATTTCGTTGCATTCCACTACACTACATTCCATTATATTCCTCAGCATTACATTCCATTTCTCTAGATACCATTCCATTCCAATAGATTCCATTCCTCTCCATTCCATCCCATTCCGATCCACTCCAATCCTCTTCTGTCCACTGCACTCCATTCTATTCCATTCTTCTCCATTCCTCTCCCACCAATTCCATTGCATTCCATTTCTCCTTTCCATTTCTCTTATTTCCATTCCATTCCATTCAAATCCATTCCATTCCACTCCATTCCTTTCCTTTCCATTCCATTTCCTAGCATTCCATTCCTTTCCTCTGCATGCCATTCCATTCCTTTCCATTTCATTCCATTCCTTTCCATTTCTCTCACTTCCATTCAATTTCTTTACACTCAATTGCATTTGTTCCATTCCATTCTTCTCCATTCCATTGATTCCATTCCATTCCTCTTCACTTCCTTCCATTCCGTTTCTCTGCATTCCATTTCATTTCATTTCCTTCCATTCCATTCCTTTCCCTTTAATTCTTCTCCATTCCATTCCTCTCATTCTTTTACATTCCATTGGATTTCACTCCATTCCACTATTCCATTGCATTCCTCTTCATTATATTTCATTTCTTTCTATTCCATTCCACTATTATCCATTCCATTCTCTTCCTTTTCACTCCATTACATTCTTTTCCATTCCATTCCTCTATATTCCATTCTATCTTTTTTATATTCCTTTCCATTCCTTAACTTTGGATTCCTCTACATTCCATTCAATTCCCCTCCATTCCCTTCTTCTCCATTCCATTCCATTGTATTCCTTTCTACTCAAATCCTATCCATTCTATTCCTCTCCGGTCTATTCCTCTCCATTCCCTAATTCTACATTCTATTCATCTCCATTCCATTCCATTATCAGGCATTCCATTCTATGCTACTCCTCCCCATTCAATTCCAATCCATTCCTCTTCATTCCATTCTATTCCATTTCATTCCATTCCATTCCACTCTCCTTCATTCCATTCCTCTTCATTATATTCCTTTCTTTTCGTTTGCTTCCACTCTTCTGCATTCCATTGCCTTACTTTTCTCTCCATTTCATTAGTTTCCATTCCATTTCTCTATATTCCATTACATCTTTTTAAATGTCTTTCCATTCCTTACCTTTGGATGCCTCTACATTCCATTCCATTCCACTCCATTCCATTCCTCTCCATTCCTCTCCTTTACATTCCGTTCCATTCCACTCCACTCCATCCCATTCCATTCCATTTCATTCCTTTCCATCCCATTCCACTGTTTTCTTTTCCAATCCTTTCCTCTCCCTTCCATTGAATTCCATTCCGATCCTATGCATTCAATTTCTCTCTATTCCATT
>NW_007257109.1:0-1010 GCF_000164805.1 Carlito syrichta | reverse complement strand
ATTCCTTTCCATTTCATTCTTCAACATTCTATTTCACTCCTTTCCATTCCCCTCCATTCCTTTAATCTTCACTCGAATGCATTCCATTCCATTCCTCTGCATTCCATTCCCTTCTATTCTCTTCAACTCCTTTCTTTTTCATTCAATTTCAATCCTTTCCATTCCATTCCTCTCTATTCTATTCCTGTTCTTTCCATTCCTTTCGATTGCATTCAATTCCTCTCCATTCCTTTCCATTCCATTCAGTTCCATTCCGTTCCTATCCATTCCATTCATCTCCATTTCAATGCATTCCACTCTATTCCTTTCCATTCCATTCCTTTTCAGTCATTCCACTCAATACCATTCCATTCGATTCTATTTTTGTCAATTCCATTCCATTCCTCTCCTTTCCATTGCTCTGCATTCAATTTCTCTCCATTCTATTCCTCTCCAATCCATAAAATTCCAACCCATTCCTTTCCTTTCAATTACTCTTAATTTCACTCCATTCCACTCCTCTCCATTCCATTTCACTATATTTTATTCCATTCTGTTCGACTACATTCCCCTAAATTCATCTCCATTCCATTCCTCTCCATTCATTTTCATTCCACACCATCCCATATCATTCCTCTCCATTCGATTCCAAATCATTCCATTCAATTCCAATCCATTCCTCTCCATTCCATTCCTCACCATTCCATTCCATTCATTTATTCAATTGCTTTCTTTCCATTCCACTCCATTCCTTTCTAAACTATTCCATTCCATTCCATTCCACTCCATTTCATTCCAGTCCAATCCATTCCTCTCCATTCCGTTCCTCTTCATTCCATTCGATTCCTTTCCATTCCATTCCATTCCATTCCATTCTTCTCAAGTCAATTTATTCAATTTCAATCCTCTCCATCACATGCTTCTAAATTCCATTCCATCTCTTTCCATTTCTTTCATTCAATTCCTCGAATTTTCCTTCATTCCTCTGCCTACAATTCCTTTCCATTCCACTCCTATCCATTCCATTTCTC
>NW_007257108.1:2150-9283 GCF_000164805.1 Carlito syrichta | reverse complement strand
TTAACTAGCTAGCTACATACATTGTCAGTTGACTAGCCAGCTCTCTTAACTAGCTGAATTAACCAGCTAGCCAGCTGGCTAGCCAACTGACTTAACTAGCTCACTACCCAACTAGCCTTCTGGCTAGCCAGATGACTTAACTAGCTGAGTTAACTAGCTAGCTACCTAGCTGACCAACTGACATATAGTTAGCTAACTAGCTAGCTCTCTAGCTACTCAGATGACTTAAATAGTTATCTAACCAGCTAGCTACCTAGGTAACAAGGTGACTTATATAGTTGGCAGCTTTGCTAGCTTGCTGACTTAACCAGCTAGCTAATTAGTAAGCTTGCTCGTTATCTAATGTGCTAGCTAGTTGAATTAATTTTCCGACTAAACTCATAAGCTAAAGTGCTAGCTAGCTGACACAACCATCTGACTTAACTTGTTAACTAATTAGGTAGCTTGCCTACTCAACCAGCTGACACAACCCGTTTGGTAATTAGCTAGCTAGCTGACTCAACCAGCTGGCTTATCCCATTAGTTAACTAGCTAACTACCTGACTCAACCTGCTGACAACCTGGTAGCTAACTATATAGATAACTGTCTTAATCATCTGACTAAATAAAAAAGTTGACTTAACTATCTGACTTAGTTATCTAACTTAACTACTTATCTAGCTTAATTAACTGGTTGACTTAACTAGTTAACTAGCTGACTTAACTACCTGAATTAAATAGTTAGCTAACTAACTAGCAGCTTAAATAATTATCTAACAACTTAGGTAGCAGAATTAAGTAGGTGACTTAAATAGTTAGCTAACTAGTGAGCTAGCTGACTTAGCTAGCTTACTTAGATAGCTAGCTGATTAGCTAGCTGACTTAGATGGTTGACTTAACTAGTCGGCTAACAAGATAGCTAGCTGACTTAATGAGTTGATTAACGAGTTAGCTAACTGTTTTGACTAGTTGGTAAACTAGTTAACTAGCTGACTTAACTAGTTGTTTAGCAAACTATCTATGTGACTTAACTTGTTGGCTGATGAGTCAGCCAACTACTTAGGTTGTTTAACACGTTGGCTGCCAACTCGGAAAACTTGTTAGCAGCATTAACAAGATGTTTGATGAGTTGGCCCACTAGTTAGCAATGTTAACTAGTTGCCTGCCCCTTTTCTGGCCTCATTAGTCGACCGAATAGTTGGCCCACTTGTTAGCTGACCTCACTAGTCAGCTGACTTGTTAGCTGAGTTACCTTGTTGGCTGACAAGTTGGTCAACTAGTCAGATAATAGTTTACCACACTTTACTACTTGGATGGTTAGTTGGCGGACCAGTAACCTGATTTAACTAGTCAGCCAGCATGTGAGCTGACAGTTGAGCTGACTTAAATAGTCGGTGGTCAAGAGAGCCGACTGGTGAGCTGACTTAACTAGACAGCCAGCGAGTGAGCCGACTGTTAGTCTGACTTAACTAGTCGGCTGCTGAGTGAGCCGATTGGTCAGCTGACTTAACTAACCTGCCTGTGAGTGAGCTGACTTTTAAGCTGACTTTAGTCGGCTGGTGAGTGAGCCAACTGGACAGAAGACTTAACTATTCGACCGGCAAGTGAGCAGACTATTGAGCCAAATTAACTAGTTGGCAGTCGAGGGAGCTGATGGGTGAGCTGCCTTAACTAGTTGGTCAGCAAGAAAGCCATTGGTGAGCTGACTTAACTAGTCACCTGGGGAGCAAGCCGACTAGTTAGCTGTCCTGTTGGCCTGTGAGCAAGCTGACATGTTAGTTGAACTTTTGGCTGATGACAGAGCTGACTAGTTTTCTCACCGGTTGGCAGGTGAGCAAACAGAATAGTTAGCTGACCTGATGGAAAGCGAGTGAGCCAACTAGTTAGCTGACCATCTGGCTGAGTTGCTAGCCCAATAGGTAGCTAAGTAATTACCTAATTTACTAGCTGACTGAACTAGATACCTGACTAGCTAGCTGGCTATGTGGCTGACATACCTAGCTAGCAAACAAGCAATCTAGCTGCCTGTCTAGCTGACTTAACTAGCTAGCTAACTGGCTAGTTAGCTAACTGTTTGACTAGAAAGCTAGACAGCTGACTTAACTAGCTAGCTACCTGGCAGGCTAGGTGGCTAGGTAGACAGATAACTAGCTAGAAAGCTGGCCATCTGTCCAGCTAGCTGATTTAAATAGCCAGCTGTCTGGCTGAACAGTCTGTTAGCCAGCTGGCTTAGCTAGACAGCCACACTGTTGGTCAACCAACTAGCCAGCTGACTTAACTGGATGACCCCCTAACTGACCAGCCTGCTAACCAGTCATCTAATCTTGCCAGCCACCTAGCTAGCCAGCCGGCGAACCAGCTGACTTAACTAACTGACTGAAGTAGATAGCCATCAGGGTAGACAGCTGCCTTAACTAGTTAGCCAACAAGCTAGCCAGCTAGCTAGCCAGCTCTCTTAACTAGCTGACTTAACTAGCTAGCCAACAGGCTAGCCAACTGACTTAATTAGATAACTACCTACCTAGCCAGAAGGCTAACCAGTTGACTTAACTAGCTGACATAACAAGGTAGACAGCTGGCTAGCCAGTTGACTTAATTAGCTGGCTACCTAGCTAGCACGATGGCTAACCACTTGAATTAACTAGCTGACTTAACCAGCTAGGCAGCTGGCTACCCAGCTGACTCAACTAGTTTACTTAACTCATTAGCCAGCTGACTAGACAGCTGACTTAACAAGCTGATATCACTAGCTAGCCCGATGGCTAGCCAATTAACTAAACTACCTACTTACCTACGAATCATGCTGACTTGCCAGCTGACTTAACTAGCTGACTTAACAAAGTAGCCAGCTGGCTAGCCAGCAGATTTATCTAGCTTGTTATCCTGCTTTGCAGCTGGCTAGCCAGCTGACTTAACTAAGTGTCTCAACTAGCTAGGCATCTGATTTTACTAGCTGAGTTAATTAGGTAGCTACATAGCTAGCCAACTGACATAACTAGCAGATTTAACTAGCTACCTACCTAGCTAGCTGTCATATAGCTAGTTGACTTAACTAGCTGACTTAACTAGTTAACTGGCAGATATATCTAGCTGACTTAACTAGCTAGCTTCAAGCTAACCAGTTAAATTAAGTAGCTGAAATATCTAGCAAGCCAGTTGGCTTCAATCTGACTTAATTAGCTTTTTAACTCCCTAGCCAGCTGGCTTGACAACTGAATTAACGTGCTGACTTAAATAGCTACCCAGCTGGTTTGCCAGCTGAGTAAATTAGCTGACTTAACTAGCTGGCAGGCCAGAGAGCCATCTGACTTAATTGCCTAGCTACCTAGCTAGCCAGCAGTCTAACCAGTTAAATTAACTAGCTGACTTAATAAAGTAGTCAGCTGACTTAACTAGCTGACTTAATGAAGTAGTCAGCTGGCTAGCCATCAAATTTAGCTATCTATCTACCTAGCTAGATAGCTGGATAGCCAACTGAATTAACTAGCTGATATAACTGTATAGCCCAATGGCTAGCCAGCTAACTTAACTAGCTACATATCCCACTGGCTTGACAGTTGATTTAACTACATAACTACCTAGATAACCTGTAGTCCAGCGAGCTGACTTAATTAGGTGACTTAGCTAGCTAGCCAGCTGGCTAGCCAGGTGACTTAACTAGATCGTTATCTTCATAGAAAGCTGGCTAGCCAGCTGATTTAACTAATTGACTTAACTAGCTAGGTACCTAGTTCATCAGCTGAGCTACTAGCTGATTTAACCAGCTAGATACCTAGCTAGCCTGCTGGCTGGTCAGTTGTCTTAACTATCTGACTTAATTAGCTAGTCAGCTGGATGGCCAGCTGTATTAACAAACTGACTTAACCAGCTAGCCAACTGGCTAGTCAGCTGACTTAACTAGTTAGCTACCTAGCCAGCCAGCTGGGATCCAGCTGGATTATCTAGCTGACTTACTAGCTAGCCAGCTGGCTAGCCCGCTCACTTAACTAGCTTACTACCTTGCTAGCCAGCTGGCTAGGCATCTGACTTAACTAGTTGACTTAATCAGCTAGCCAGCTGGCTAGCCAGCTCACTCAACTAGCTGACTTAACTAGTTAGCCTGCTGGCTACCTGCTGACTTAACTAGCTAGCTAACTAGCCAACCTTAGGGGAGCCTGCTGACTTATCTAGCTGACTTAATTAGTTGGCCAGTTAGCTAGTCAACTGACTTAACTAGCTTGCTACCTAGCTAGCCAGCTGGCTAGCCAGCTGACTTAAATGTCTGACTTACATAACTGGCCTGCTTTCTAGTCTGCTGAAGTAATTAGCTTGTTATATAACTAGCCAGCTTTCCAGCCAGCTGAATTAACTAGGAGATTTAACTAGCTAGCCAGCTGGATAGCAGGCTGACTTAACTGCCTAGCTACCTAGGTAAGCAGCTGGCTAGCCAGATGACAACTAGCTGACTTAAGTTGCTGGCCTGCTTGCTAGTCAGTTGAAGTAACTAGCTTGCTATATAGCTATCCAGCTGTTTAGCCAGCTGATTTAACTAGGTAACGTAACTAGCTAACCAGCTCTCTAACCAGTTGAATTAAGTAGCAAGCTACCTAAGTACCCAGTTGGTTAGGCAACTGACTTATCTTGGTGACTTAATTAGCTAGCCAGCAGGCTAGACAGCTGACTTAACTATCTATCTAACTATCTAGCCAGCTGTCTAGTCAGCTGACCTAACTAGGTGACTTAACTAGCTAGCTAGCTGCCTAGCATGCTGACTTAACTGCCTAGCTACCAAGCTAGTCAGCCGGATAGCAAGCTAACTTATCTAACTAGCTACCTATGTAGCCTGCTTTCTTGTCAGATGTCTTCACTACCTAGCTACCTAGCTACCCAGCTGGCTAGTGAGTTGACTTAACAAGGTTTCTTAACTAGCTAGCTAACTGGCTAGCCAATTGACTTAATTAGCTAGCTACACATCTAGGCAGTTGGCCAGCCAGCTGAATTATCTCGCTGACTTAACTAGCTAGTAAGCTGACTTAACTATCTGAATTAGCCATCTAACTACATAGGAAGCCAGCTGGCTTAACTAGCTGGCTCATCTAGCTAATTACCTAGCTAGATATTTAGCTACCCAGCTGATTTTACTAGCTGATATAACTAGCTAGCTAGCTGAGAAAACTAGCTGACATATAGCTAGCTTCCTACCTTGCCAGCTGATTTCACTAACTGAAATAACTAGCTAGCCAGATGGATAGCCATCTGACTTGACTAGCTTTTTAACTAGTTAACCAGCTGGATAGCCAAATGACTTGAACTGTCTTAACTAGCTAGGCAGCTGGTTGCCAGCTGACTTAACTAGGTGACTTAACCAGCTAGTCAGCTGTCTAGTCAGCTGACTTAACTAGCTGGCTCCCTGAGTAGCCAGCTGGCTAGCCAGCTGACTTACTAGCTGACTTAAGCTAGCAAGCTGGGATGCCAGCTCAATTATCTATCTAGCTACCTACCTAGCCAGCAGGCTAACCAGCTGACTTAACTAGCTGACTTGAACAGCTAGCCTGATGGCTATCTAGCTGACTTATCTAGCTAGCTACCTACCTAGCCACCTGGCTAGACAGTTGACTAAACTAGCTGACTTAACCAGTTACCCAGTTGGCTAGCCAGCTGACTTAGCTCACTGACATCACTAGCTAGCCAGGTAGCCATCTAGCTGACTTAACTAGCTAGCTACCTACCCTGTCAGTTGGCTTGCCAGCTCTCTTAACTAGCTGAATTATTCAGCTAGCCAGCTGGTTAGCCAACTGACTTAACTAGCTCACTACCTATGTAGCCAGCTGGCTGGCCAGCTGAGTTAACTAGGTGACTAAACTAGCTAGCTATCTAGCTATCCAGCTGACTTAAATAGGTAGTTAACTAGCTAGCTACCTACCTATCCAACTGACATAAATAGTTAGCTGCCTAGCTAGCTACTTGACTTAAACAGCTAGCTAACAATTTAGCTTACTCGTTATCTAACATGCTAGATAGGTGACTTAGTTATCTTACTTAACTCGTTTGTTAATAAACTAGGTAGCAACACAACCAGCTGACTTAAATTGTTATCTAGCTAGGTAGCTAGCTGAAGCATCCAGTGGACTTAACTCGCTAGCTTACTAGCTTGCTAGCCTATTCAACCAGCTGACTCAACCCGTTTGCTAACTAGCTAGCTAGCTGACTCAGCCAGCTGACTTAATACAGTAGTTAACTAGCTAACTACCTGATTAAACCTGCTGACTTTACCCACTAGTTAACTTGCTAGCTCTGTCTTAACCAGCTGATGAAATTAGAAAACTGACTTAATTAGCTGACTTAACTGGCTGACTTAACTAGTTAGTTAGCTAACTTAACTATGTGAATCAAATAGTTAACTAACTATTAAACTGCCTGAATAACTAGCTGACTTAAATAATTAGGTAACTAGTCAGGAAGCAGCCTTATGTAGCTGACAAATATTTAGTTAAGAAGTGTGCTGGTTGATTTAGGTAGCTGAATTAGATAGCTAGTTGGTTAGCTAGCTGACTTAGCTAAGTGACATAACTAGTTGGCTAATGAGATAACTAGCTGACCTAACAAGTTGGTTAATGAGTTAGCTAAAAGTTTTAACTAGTTGGTAAACGATATAATAAGCTGACTTAACAAGTTGGTTAACCAGTTAGCTAGGTTACTTAACTTGTTGGCTGACGAGTCAGCCTACTAGTTAACTGGTTTAATACATTGGCTGACTACTCGGTTGACTTGTTAGCTGGCATAAAATGTTGACTGAATAGTCGGCCAACTATTTAGCTGGGTTAACTAGTTGACTGACGAGTTGGCCCAAGTTAACTAGTTGGCTATCTAATTTGTTTACTTAACTAGTCGTCCGATTAGTTGGCTGACTAGATAGCTGACCTAACTAGTCAGCCGACTAGTTTGCTGACTTAAATTGTCGGCTGACAATTTGGCCCACTAGTCGGCCGATTGGTTAGCTAACTTAACTAGTTGGACGGCTAGTAGGCCGACCTGTTATCTGACTTAACTAGTCGGTTGGCGAGTGAGCCGACAGGTTAGCTGACTTAGCTAGTCGCCCAGCGAGTGAGCCCATTGGTCAGCTAAATTAACTAGTTGGCCAGCGAGTGAGCCAATTGGTCAGCTGACTTAACTAG
>NW_007257108.1:0-644 GCF_000164805.1 Carlito syrichta | reverse complement strand
TAACTAGCTTACCTAACCAGCTAGCCAGCTGGCTAGCCAGCTAACTTAACTAGTGAACTACCTAGCTAGCCACTTGGCTTACCACTTCAATTAACTTGCTGACTTATCCAGCTAGACACCTGGCTAGCCAGCTGACTCAACTAGCTGACATAACTAGTTAGCCAGCTGGCTATCCACCTGATTAATTAGCTGAAACCCCTAATTACCCAGGTGACTAGCCAGCCGACTTAAGTAGCTAACTGTTGAAATATACCACTGGCCTGTCCGCTGAATTAACTACCTAGCTACCTAGCTAACCAGTAGGCTAGTGATCTGACGTAACTAGGTGATTTAACTAGTTAGCCAACTGGCTATCCAGCTGACTTAATTAGTTAGCTACCCACCTAAGAAGCTGGCTAGCCAACTGTCTTAACAAACAGACTCAATTAACTAGCAAGCTTACTTTACTCCCTTATTTAACAGAATAAACTAACTGACTAAACAAGCTATCCAACTGACTAGCCAGTTGATTTAACTAGCTAGCTACCTATCTAGCCAGCTGGGAAATCATATGAATTTACTAGCTGACTTAACTAGCTAGGCAGCTGGCTAGCCAGCTGACTTTACTAGCTTGGTACCTAGCTATCCAGCTCTCTTGTCAGCTG
>NW_007257107.1:1050653-1051321 GCF_000164805.1 Carlito syrichta | reverse complement strand
TTCTTTTTTTTGCTGAGGATTATTCTGGCTATTCTTGGTCGTTTGTGTTTCCATATGAATTCCTGTGTTGTTTTTTCTAGGTCTGAGAAGAATGTTGTTCGTAAATCGATGGGTATTGCATTAAATCTGTAGATTGCCTTAGGTAAGATGGACATCTTTACAATGTTGATTCTTCCAATCATGAGCATGGGATATTTTTCCCCTTGTTTGTGTCATCTTTGATTTCTTTGAGCAGTGTTTTGTAGTTTTCATTGTAAAGGTCTTTCATGTTTCTGGTTAGGAAGATGCCAAGGTATTTCATTTTTTTTTGTGGCTATTGTGAATGGGATTGTGGTTTTTATTTGGGTTTCTGTTTGTTTATTATTGGTGTAAAGAAATGCAATTGTCTTTTGCACATTTATTTTATATCCTGAGACTTTGCCAAAGTCCTTTATCAGTGTAAGGAGGTTTTTGACAGATTCTCCTGGGTTTTCAAGGTATACGATCATGTCATCTGCAAAGAGAGATAGTTTGACTTCCTCTTTTCCTATTTGAATACCCCGATTACCTTCTCTTCTCTGATTGCTCTAGTCAGGAATTCCAATACTATATTGAACAGGAGGGGTGAGAGTGGGCATCCTTGTCTTGTTCCCGTTTTCAGGGGAAATGGTTCCAGTTTTTGTCCATTT
>NW_007257107.1:990371-1049218 GCF_000164805.1 Carlito syrichta | reverse complement strand
GGGGGACCTTGTTGGTGTAATGCCTAATTTTATTCACTGTGGTCTGAGAAGGTGCATGGTAAAATTTCAGTCCTTTTAAATTTGCTTATGCTTGATTTATGGCCCAAGTATGTGGTCGATCTTAGAGTACGTTCCATGCAGTGATGAGTAGAATGTGTATTCTGTGGTCTTTGGATGGAGGGTTTTGTAGGTATCAATTAAGTCCATTTGGTCAAGAGTCACATTGAGGTTTCGGATCTCATTGCTGATTTTTTGTCCAGATGATCTGTCTAGGGTTGTGAGTGGGGTATTAAAGTCCCCAGTTATGATGGTATTGGAGACGATATCTTTTTTTAGTTTACCTAGGAGCTGCTTTATGAAAGTTGGTGCTCCTATGTTCGGTGCATATATGTTTAGGATGGATATTTCTTGTTGATGGAATGAACGTTTTATCATTATGTAGTAGCCTTCTGTATCTTTTTTAATTTTTGATAGCTAAAGGGTATTTTGTCTGAGATTAAGTTCATGACTCCTCCTTTCTTTTGTGTTCCATTTGCCTGAAAATTTGTTTTCCATCCTCTTACTTTGAGTTTGAGAGTGTCCTTTCTAGTGAGGTGAATCTCTTGAAGGCAATAGATTGTTGCCTGGTGATGTTTTATCCATTTTGCCATTCTATGTCTTTTCAGTGGTGCCTTTAGACCATTCACATTCAAACTAATTATTGAGATGTGAGAGTTGATCCCTACCATAATGTTCTTACAGAGTTGTTGTTCTTCCTGTTTGTGTGTTATCTTTCTTCTGGTTTTAGAGTTGGATCATGTTTGTTTTTAATCTTTTGCCTGTACTCTTCTGAAGAATGTTTTTGTCCTTTTTTCCTTTTCTTCTGTGTTCAATACTTTCTTAAGTGTTTCTTGTAGTGGTGGTCTGGTGACAGCATAGAGTCTTAGGGATTGGATATTTGGAAAAGATTTCAATTCTCCCTCACTAATGAAGCTTAGCTTGGCTGGGTAGGTTATTCTTGGTTGAAATTGTTTATCTTTTAGAACTTTGAAGACAAGGTTCCAAGCTCTCCTAGCCTGGAGGATTTCTGTAGATAAATCTGCTGCTATTCTAATTGTTCTTCCCTGGTAGGTAGTCTGACCTTTTTCTCTTGCAGACTTTAGGATTTTTTTCTTTTATACCTACTTTGTTTAGGTGAATTATTATTTGTCTGGGAGTTGGTCTTCTCATTTGTTGTCTTGCAGGGGTTCTCTGAATCTCTTGTGTTTGAATTTTTTCATCCTTGATGAGATGAGAGAAGTTTTCTGGAATGATTTCATGAAATGTTTGTTCCAGTGTGTCCTCTGTTTCTCTCTCTGCCTCAGGAAGGCCAATTACTCTTAGGTTCGGTTTCCTGAAGTGGTCATTCATCTCTTGAAGGTTTTGTTCTGTCTTTTTGAGCTTCTTTTCTATGCTTTTGACAGTTTGGGTTAGTTCTGTGTTTTGGCCTTTGAGCTCTGAGATTCTTTCTTCTGCTTGGCTAATTCTGCTTCCCATGCTTATTAGTTTGTTATTTATTTCCATCACAGTATTCTTTACTGCTGTTATTTCTGACATCATCGCCTTCCTGTTTTCCTCTTGTCTCTCCTCAGTTTTTTAAATTCTCTCTGTTAATGTCTTGATGTCTGTGTTTGTTTCATGTGACCAGTCATTCTGGGGGCTCTTCATTGTTTGTGTTCCAGAATCTGTTTTCCCAGTGTCTGATTTCCCAGGGGTCTGTGTGAGACCTATATTCTTCTTCTGGTTTTTCTTCATTTGTGCAGGTTTTCCCCCTCCCTACTTTTTCCTTCCCTCCACATCACTGTCTTCTTTAATTCTGTTGTTCAGGTGTGGAGGGGTTGTTTTTTACTTCTGTTTGTTCAATCTCCTATTCTTCTTTATGTATGTCCTCTTACTTTGTTGAATTCTGGAGTTGCACTGTAGGTTGTGGGTGGGCCTTTTTGCACTTTTGAGATTTACTTAAGGGGGAGCTGTGATTCAGAATCTATCTGCAAGTCCTGGTATCCACCGACAGGTGTATTAATAATCTGAAAACCACTTCCCACTGTCTTGGAATCTGTCCGTGCAGTGGGGTTGTAGGTTTACTCCCTGAAATAAAATGCGGTTAACAGAGGGAAGAGAATGGGGCAGGCAGTGGGTGTGGGGGGCGGGAGGGGAGTGGAGAGAGAGAGGAGTAAGGGTGAAAACAGACAAGTGTACCAACAAATAGAGAGAGAAAAAAAAATTGAAACATATAAAAACAATAGACCATGGCTACAAACTAACCAACTCTCATACAAAAAAAACTAAAACACACAATGTTGCTAACATACAAGCTTACCAACATCCTTATTGGTGTGCTATTCCTCCATACAAAGATATAGTTTACAGAGAGAAGAAAAGAAAAGAAGGGAAAAAGAGAAAATAAAAAAAGGGGGGGCGCACAAAACAGAATGTATAGAATCAAGTCAGTATACTAACAGAACCAATCAAGCACGCTCTGAGACTTTTCGTTTAAGTCGAATGTCCTTTCAGTTCTGATTTCTAGCTGTCTTTTTGAGCTGGTAAGTTTGTTCAAGGTTAGGATTAGTTGTGCCTGGCCTGCTGTGAAGGGCAGTTCAGATCATCACTCAGTTCACCACTGCCCCGTTCACTACTCAGTTCTGACCTGTGTCTGTCAGGCTTCCATTTTTCCCCTTTTGGTGTTGTTACCTTGAATCGCCAGCAGGAAGTGTTATCCCTCTCTCTCCAGATGGTCTTTATCACAGCTGCTCTCCTGTCCCTAAGGGGAGGGAGATGTTGCCTGGAGTCACACAAGGGGAGACTCACGGCCTGACAGGACATCCAGCGGTAGTAGACCTCAGCAGATCTTGCTCGCAGGGGCTTCCAGGTCTGAAGTCGTGGATCACCTCAGGCATGGGCCGTGCGATGTGTAAGGACTGCCTTGGCGGTGGCGACTGTGGCTCACCTCAGGCACTGACAGTCTGATGTGGAATGGCTGTTTCAGTGGTGGCGGCAGAAGCAGTGGTGGCAGCTGGCCTCAGGCACAGGTGGAGTGATGTGTAATGGTTGCTGAGGGGCAGTGGTGGTGGCTTGCCTCAGGCACTGGCGGTGTGATGTGGAATGGCTGCCGGCCATGGTGGCAGTGGCAGCAGTGGCAGCCACAGTAGCTGCCTGGACCACTGTGATGCCTCAGTGAGGTCTATGGCCGAGCTCCAAGCGAAGAGTAGGCTGCAAATGATGGGATCTGCAGCCTCCGGGGAGAGAACCAGAGTCTCTTTGTGATCTCCTCGGTGGAGAGTCTCACAGACTGAGCTGCCCTGTCACTATCTTGCCAGAAGTCCACTCATTTAATCTTAAAATCATACTTTGAGGTTGATACATGAATACACTCATTTTGCCAACTGAAAAAGAAAACCAACAAGACACACAAACCTTGGAAAGCTACCTGCAGGTCATGCTTAACCACAGTCTCCTACCATGGCAGGGAGCTTCTTGGAAGGGGAGCTCACTGTAACATTAACCTATACTGTGGATTTAGTTGTTAGTTTATCTGTCACAAAAGGTTCTAACCAAATGACAAGATAAGGATATTTAAGAAAAGCTTAGACTATTTTTGTTGAATAAAGTTCTTACACTCAAAGGGGACTCAGTGAACAGGAATACTATGAGAGTTTAATTTGTTTAAAATACTTATTGATAATCTATGATGTGCTAGATGCCATACTATCAACTATGGGTGAACAAAGATAAATTGATTATAGTTCCTGTCTTTTAGAAAATCACAGTATACTAAGGGCAAATAAAATGGGTAAACAGACACAGGATGTACTGAACAAGACAAAAAGTATCAAATAAACATAGTAGGTTTCAAGTGAAAATATTTCTGACCAGGATCCCCTAAGAAGAGTTGACATTTGAGCTAGGTATAGAATAAAAAGGAGAGTTTGTTAGAGGGAGAACTGGAGAAGGTTGTTGTACGTGAGGGAACACCAACTTCCCAGAAGGATAAAAATTGTGAAAGAACCTGGCCTGTGAGAGATGCTGGATGTTAACGGAGGAGAGAGAGAGAGAGGGAGAGAGAGAGAGAGAGAGAGAGACAGAGAGAGAGAGAGAGAGAGAGAGAGAGAGAGAGAGGGATAGAATGGTAGGAAACAAAGCTGGAAGGAGAGGGCTGGTTCAACTTGTAAATGTTCTTATAACTCATGCTAACAATTTGGACTTTATCATGCAGGCCAGTGGTTCCCAGGTGAGGGTGAGTTTTATTTCCCAGGATATATTTGGCTATGTCTGGAGACATTTTGAATTGTTACAAAGGAGGAAGTACTACTGGCATCTAGTGAGTAGAGGCCAGGATGATGCTAAATATCCTATAATGCACAAGACAAGACCACACGGCATATAATTATCTGACCCAAAGTGTCAATACTAGTGACATTGTTGAAAAATCTTGCTTTAGGAAATGAGCAAATGTTTTATATTAGAAGACTGACATCAACATGTTTTTTAAAGAAATATAACTCTTTGGGCTGTGGAAAAAAGTCTTATATTCAGGCAAACTTTTGGCACAGGATGACCATTTATTGAAGGTTCATTGTGTGTATGGCAAAACTCTGGATATATTAGCATTATTAAATGTATTTCTCAAAATAACTCCATGACCAGGTATAGATAGGTGGTTTATGCAACTCAATAGAGGTTACCCAGTCAATAAGTAGGCAAGCTAGAATTTAAACCACGATTCCATTCCCTACACTACAATATCCTGCCTGTGTAGTTCTGGCATAATTCTCCAAGTGAGAGATGAAGGCTGAATTCTGAAAGTAGAATGAAAATAAAAAGAGAAGCCTTATCTGAGAGATGAGGTAGACTTAATCAATAGGGTATGAAATCACTTTTGATGTGAGAGATGAGTAGAGGAAGGACCTAGGCTGACATTGAAGTTTCTATGTAGTTAAGATTAAGATTAATGATAGGATATTTAATAATATTTCATTATGAAGACTTAAGTATCAAAGTCAAACAAATGTGTTCCTTCAAAGTGTCCAAGAAGTTCTTGAGGAGGTGGTGAGAAGTGGTAATAATGGGTTTGCTGAAGGGCAGGAGGCAATGAAGTTATTTCTGGACATACTGATGCTGTGGTACCTATGGAGTGTGACGGTAGGGGCCTGCACAATATTTTAGGGCACATGGTGGAGCTAGTGATGAATGTTTTGGCTTTATTAGCCTTCAGGTGATGATTGAAACCACTGGAATTCATGAGAATTCCCAGGGAGAGTATGTATAACAAGAAAAGCAAAGGACCAAATAAAACTCTTGGGGACTTAATGCACACTCAAGGTAATAGAATGCTCGTGGAGTAGGGAGAGGACATGGAAAATCTTTTTATTTCACACTTTTAACTAGGAATTTATGTCTATATCGATATATCTTTTATTGGCATTCTATATCTATCTCCCTACCTATTCATCCATTCATGTATCTATCCATTCTTCCATCCATCCACTCATCAGTGGTGGGTCCATAGAAGAGGGAAAGGACATAGTGCTATGTGGACTCACACAATCCTTTGAGAATGGTCTTAACTTCTGCAATGTTAAGAATGGGCTATCCTGACAAAGTATTTATTTGTATAATATTCCTCACTGCTCTCTATTACCCCCATGGTGAGGTGTTGCTAACTGGGGAGGTCAGTTTGTGGTCCCTTCACTTAAGGAAATGACAATGTTCTGATAATAAGAGGTTCGTAGAGGGCATTCTCATCTCTCCGTTCAATGAAAAGAGATTTTCTGCCCTAGAGAACTTAGTTGCTCCCTAGAATTTCATTCACTGACAGTAAATAAATTCAATCCTATTTTCATTATTAAGCATTTAATACTACTAAGGTCAAGCAAAACTGTTCTCTTGAGTGTCCAAGAAATTCTTGAGACACAATCACGTATCATGAATTATGTTACCCTGCAGAGAGTAGAAGATGGCTTTGACTTAAAAGGAAGAGGCAACTGAAATAAGGAAATGGAAATTTTTCAGTTTGAAAATTGCTCTGAATCACAGGTGTCAAGGATTAGTTTATGCCTAGTGTTTTATATTTTCATATACTATATATATGCAAGTGTATGTGTATAAACACACACAAATAAGTATTATTGCACACTAGCAATTTATACCAATCTCTACCTTTGCATGCATTGTATGTCAATCAAAACACAAGTCTGGTAGAAGTCTGAACAGCTGATTTTTTAAAAAATTTTTTATTTTAAAGATGTGGGCTACAATTCAGGGTTAAGTATACAATGCTCATACCAGTACCCTTGTTGATAGGGTATGCGCCCCCCAGCAGATTCCCACTACTGCCAATCCTTTTCTTAAGTATAATGATAATTGTTCAAATCCACTTATGAGTGAGAACATGTGATACTCAGTTCTTTGTTTTTGTGATAGATCACTCAGTATTATGGATTCAAAGTCTATCCAAGTTGCTGTGAAGTTCATAATTTTGTCCCTCTTTATGGCTGCATAATATTACATTATGTATATGTATCACATTATTTTTATCCCTTTTTGATGGGCAGCATGGTTGGTTCCATGTTTTTGCTATTGTGAACAATTCTGTAATAAACATGCATGTGCATGTGTCATTTTCATAGAGTGATTTGAATTCCTCCAGGTATATTCCCAGTAGAGGGTTTGTGGGGTCATATGGAAGGCCAATTTTTAGAATTGCAAAACTGTTTTCCACAGAGGTTGTACTCATTTATACTCCCACCACCAGTATAAAAGTGTTCCCTTTTTACCACATCTTCTCCAGCATCTGTTTTTTTTTGTGTTATTGATGACGGCCATCCTGACTGGAGTTAGGTGGTATCTCAGTGTAGCTTTAATTTGCATTTCTTTGATGACTAGTGAGGATGAGTATTTTTTCATGTATCTGTTGGTTGCTCTCGTATGTCTTCTTTGGAGAACTGACTATTCATATCTTTTGGCCACTTTGTAATGGGGTTATTTGTTTTTTTTCTTTTTGGCATGTTTGAGTTCCTTGTAGATCTAGGATGTTAGGCCTTTGTCAGACATATAGTTGGCAAGTAATTTTTCCCAATCTGTGGGCTGTCTCCCTGCTCTCTTGTTGGTTTCTTTGGCTTTGCAGAAGCTTGTCAATTTGACGAGGTCCCACTTGTCTATCTTATCTCTTATAGCATGGGCACTTGTGGTTTTGATCAGGAACTGTTTGCCAGTTCCAACTTCCATAAGGGTGTCTCCTGCAGTTTCTAAGCTTCTAATGTTTAGTTTTTTGATACATTTAGAGTTGACTTTTTTATATGGGGATAGGTAGGGGTCTTGCTTTAATCTTCTGCATGTGGTCAGGCAGTTTTCCCAGCACCATTTACTGTGTAGGCTCTCCTCTCCCCAGTGGTTGGTGGTGGAGGCTTTGTTGAAGATGAGTTGGTTGCAAAATTGAGGCTTTGCTTCTGGAATCACTATCCTGTTCCATTGGTCTATATGCTTGTTCTTGTACCAATATCAGGCTGTTTTGATTACTTTAGTTTTGGAAGTCCTAGCTCGAGCAATCAGACAAAAGAAAAAGATATGGGACATCCAAATAGGAAAACAGGAAGTTAAGTTATCCCTTTTAGCAGACAACGTGATTCTATACCTGGAAAACTCAAGAGAATCTGTCAAAAACCTCCTTGCACTGATAAAGGACTTTGGCAAAGTCTCAGGGCATAAAATAAATGTGTAAAAGACAGTTACATTTCTTCATTTCTTTCCTTTTTTTTTTTCTTTTTTTGAAGTGGAGTCTCACTCTGTTGCCCAGGATGGAATGCAATGGTACACTTACTGCCATCCCAGTGTTGACCTGCTGGGCTCCAGTGATCCCTCCACCTCAGACTAGTTGAAACTACAGGTGTGCACTACTGTGCCCAGCTAATTTTTCATTTTATTGTAGAGACAAGGTCTCGCCAAATTACTGGGGCAGGTCGATAGTTGCATTTCTATATACCAACAATAAACAAATAAAAACCCAAATAAAAAGCACAGTCCTATTCACAATAGCCACAAAAAAAGAAACACCTTGGCATTTTCCTAATCAGACACGTGAAAGACCTTACTTTCTAGTGATCAGCTTCTGACAGACACTCATACTTACAACAAAAACTATAAAACACTGTTCAAAGAAGTCAAAGATGACAAAGACAAATGGAAAAACATTCCATGCTTATGAATTGGAAGAATCAACATTGTTAAGATGTCCATCCTACCCAAGGCAATCTACAGATTTAACATAATACCCATTAAGTTACCAGCAGCATTCTTCTCAGACATGGAAAAGACAATGCAGGAATTCTTATGCTTGGCAAAAGCTGGACAGGACTGATTTTTTTTTCAGCCAATAACATGGAGTACTGAAGCAAGGCATTTTAAAGGCAGCAAAAGAAAAAGCTTTGTTTCATCCGATAATGTTTTTGGCTGTCTTATTTTACTCCCACAGTCCTCTGTTTATATCTTAGTTACAGAACTCTTCACATTGTTTAGTGAGTATTTGCATTTCTCCTTCCACAAAATCATCAAGTAAACTTAACAAACCAAAATGTCAGTTCTGTTTGTGTTAAAACAGTATTAGAGAAAATCTCCATGTTGCTGGACTGTTAAATGGCACTACTAGAGATAGGATTTCTAAGGATGGGTCATTGCTAGTGATTCCTTTCTCTTCCAACCTCTGGAAAATTGCAAAGAAAAGCAAGTTATTAGGTGATAACTCAATCACAGTCTAAGAGGAGACCCCTTACTGAGAGACACTAGCAAAACAAGGGTGATCACACAAAACACCTTTGAGAAATGTGTTTTGCCAAACAATAATTTATTTTGAATATATAGTACTTTCTAGACTTTTTATGATCTAGTGTGACTAGTTGTACTTGGAGTAACTAGTTGCCTGACTGATCCAATTTATTTATTTTTCCTCCAAATTTATTTGCTGTGTAGACACAACCTTAGTGAAACCTGCTTGACTAGGTAACATAAAGGAAATTTTCAGATGTGGTAGAGCCCCCACCCATCCTTACCCAAATATTCTAGTGGAATTTTGGAAAGCATTGATGACCTTTTGTAAATGTACCACACCTTGAATTCTCATTTTTCCATTCTGTGGGCAGTTTCTTTCTCTCTGACCCTTTTCTCCATCAAAGCAAGCCAGACAACTCCAGGTACTTCCTTTAAATATTTTAGCAGCTGGGCTTTAGCACCTAGACCAGACCAGAGTAAGCAAGATCACCTTTGGTGTGTTCTCTTAAGCCACTGATTCTGATTAGTCTGAGGAAAAGTACAAATGACTTCCAGCTGAAGCAAGTTTCATCCCTATCCAACTGGCTCAAGTTGGGGAAAGCTTCCTGTTGGCTCCCTGAGCAGACCTACTGCCTTCTGACCAGGTCTTGGTTGGAGTTCAGGGAGTAGTAATGTGAGGATACGCCCTTCTTATTCAACCACTGGAGAGGGGATTCAGATAATTAAGCTCTCTAGTGTCTTTCCAATGCTAGACAGATGTATTTTCTGTCATTGTGGAATATAAATAGAGCTGGGAATGCCTTAGAACAGGACATTACAGCTAATTTTTCCTCTCTGATGGGTTGCCAGTACTTTGAAAATAAGTTTCCATGCTTTTTCATGAAAGAACATCCTTGATTCAGTTGATATTTTGGTTGAAGAATCACATTGGTTCTCATTTTGCAAATTCATTGCTTCTGATTAAGAGTCAATGTAATCTGCCAAATACCCATTTCTGCTGTATTTGGATCTGCATATCTCTCCTTCAGCTAAGTCTGAAAACTTTCTTCTTCATAATTTTGTCTACAAGAAACTGGATAGACACTATAGTCACTATTATTTTTAAGGAACTCTTGCTTTCATTTGGGATTATTAAGTAGTTAAAGGTCAAATTAGGTGTATAATAGGATTGGGCTAGAATTGCTCATGGGATACAATCCTTGGGTATGAATGAAGCTATGACTCAATTCAACTTACCGCCATCACCAGAAGTGTCAGTGTATAGTAAGAAAAAGCAGAGTGACTAGAATCATCATATAGGATCCTGAGAAACCCTCTAATCTTTCAATTTGTATTCAGATAGTGTCCTATTACTGTCACTAGATCATTTTAAGTCTCAGGGTATAAAATAAATATGCAAAAGACAGTAGAATTCTATACACCAACAATAAACAGACAGGAACCCAAATAAAAAGAACAATCCCATTCACAATAGCCTCAAAAAATGAAATACCTTGGCATCTCCCTAACTAGAGATATGAAAGACCTTTACAATGAAAACTACAAAACATTGATCAAAGAAATCAAAGATGACACAAACAAATGGAATAATATTCCATGTTCATGGATTGGAAGAATCAACATTGCTAAGATGTTCATCCTACCCAAGGTAATTCACAGATTTAACACAATACTCATGAAATTACTAGCACCATTCTTCTCAGACCTGGAAATGACAATACAGGAGTTCACATGGAAACATAAATGACCATGAATAACCAAAACATTTCTAAGGGGAAGGAAAAAAAAATACATATGTATATACATATATATGGAGGTATCACACTCCCAGATTTGAAATTTTTTATTATAAATCTACAATAATCAAAACAGCCTGGTAGTGGCACAAGAACAGGCATATAGACCAATGGAACAGGCATATAGACCAATGGAACAGGCTAGAGATTCCAGAAGCAAAACCTCAATTTCTCAACCAACTCATCTTTGACAAATCCTCCAACACCAACCACTGGGGAGAGAAGAACCCATTCAGTAAATGGTGCTGGGAAAACTGGCTGACCACATGCAGAAGATTAAAACAAAAAAGTTATCTCTAAATGAATCAAAGACCTAAATGTAAAACCTCAAATATCAGAACCCTAAAAAATGTGGGAAACACCCTTATGGAAATTGGAACTGGCAACCAGTTTCTGCTCAAAGCCCCAAGTGCCCAAGCCACAAGAGATAAGATAGACAAGTGAGGCTTTATCAAACTGACAAACTTCTGCAAAACCAAAGAAACCATCAAGGGAGCAGAGAGACAGCCTACAGTCTGGGAAAACTATTCACCAACTATATACCCGACAAAGGTCTAACATCTAGGATCTACAAGGAACTTGAACATGCTGAAAAGAAAAATACAAACAGCCCCATTACAATGTGGGCAAAAGAAATGAATATGCACTTCTCAAAAGAAGACATATGAGCAGCTGATAGATACATGAAAAAATGCTCAGCCTCACTAGTCATCAAAGAACTGCAAATTAAAAGCACATTGAGATACCACCTAACTCCAGTCAGAATGACCATCATTAATAACTAAACAAACACACAAAGCAAAAAACAAAACAACAACAACAAAAACCAGATACCGGAGAGGATGTGGGGAAAAGGGAACACTTCTGCACTGTTGGTGGGAGAGTAAATTAGTACAATCTGTGTGGAAACCAGTGTGGCAATTTCTAAAAGACCTAAAAATTTACCTTCCATATGACCCAGTAATCCCCCTTCTGGGAATATACCCAGAGGAATTCAAACCATTCTACAAAAAAGATACCTGAGCATGCATGTTTGCTGCAGCACTATTCACAATAATGAAAACTGTTATGCCTATCAAAAGTAGATGGCATAAACAAAATGTGGTATGTATACATGATGGAATATTATGCAGCCATAAAGAAGGATGAAATTATGAACTTCACATCAACTTGGATGAACTTCAAGTCTGTAATACTGAGTGATCTATCACAGAAACAAAGAACTGAGTATCACATAAACCCACTCATAAGTGGACCTTGAACAAATATTGTAATACTATAAGAAAAGCATGGTCAGTAGTGGGAAATTGCTGGAGGGTGGGGTGTGGGACAAGATTGGCAGAAATGGAATTCTGCCAGGGGAGGGGGCACACCTCACCAACAAGTTATCTGCATGATGATCATTTGTATACTTAACCCTGAATTGTACCTCACATCTTTAAAATAAAAAATTTAGAAAAAAAGAAAAAGAAAAAATAACACATGCGTAATCTAATCTCCTAAGCAGACCACATTTTGTTTATCTATTTTATTGTCTATGAATATCATGTGCTAAATATATTCTTGAATAGACAAATAAATTTCAGGAAAGCATCAGTCCACTTTATTTGGCATCATATTTGTACTACTGCATGATAAAGGACTAAGTTATATAGCTATTTGTAGCATTTGCAAAGGAAACCCATGATAAGTTTACAAAAGAACCATAGACTATCAGAGCATGAATAAAATTTAGATATGTATCCCAATATTTTTCACTTAACTGGTGAGAAAACTTAGAAAGAAGTCTTAAAAACTCTAGAGAGATGAATTGCCTTACCAAATATCTCTGAGAAAATTAGTGGTGGTGAGAATGAAAATATGGTACTCCAAAAATACGTCACTTTGGCATATGGATTATTTTGAGCTGAAGGCTATTGAGAATGAACAGAGCTTCCCTTATCTGACGAAAAGTAGAAACTTCTAAGAAACGAGAACTGTCATATAAATTCCCTCTCTGTGGGAGTTTTATTGTCATGAAGAAAATAGAAAGTCAGCACCAAGATGATTCTGCACAGAATAACCTTACTAAAATAATTCTAATTTTCCATTAGTTTTTCCATATACGTATCTTCTCATAATTTAACATCCCTAGAAACCCAAACCCCCTTTTCCCTCTCTGGTCACTTCTTCACAATTTATCACTTTTGTTAAAATGGTATATAAGCTTCTAAGTCTAACTGCTTCTTTGAGTTCTCATTTCTTTTTGTGAAGTCCTTGTGTGTTCAAAAATATTAATGGCAATAAAGAAATGCATGACTTTTCTCCTGTTGTCTCTTGTTAGTTTAATTCACAGAATGCAATCACTAAGCTAAGAGAGTAGAGAAAAGCTTTTTACTCCTTTGTAGTGGCAAAGTTAAGACCAAGACTCCTTGGACTTTTGATTCTACTTGGCACTAAAATAAAATGAAAACTAAAATTATATTCTACTTTTGAAAAATTCTTAGTGCATCACAAAATTTGTTTGTCACTTTGTATTATTTATTTCTCTGATTTTTTTAGTAAGATGGAGGAACAAGAAGAAGGAAGGAAGTAAATTGAGACTGGTTCTACTTGGAATTATTGAGGCTACTATTTTATTTGAATGGACCAGATAATATATTGAACAACTTTTAAAAAACCACCAATTTGTTCATTTTTCTTTGTTTTTGTTTTCCCACCTGTAAACAGACAATTGTTTAAGCAAATAAGCATAATATAGTGTGTAAAAGCTTAAGCTTATTATTGGTGTAAAAAAATGTGGTTGTCTTTTGCACATTTATTTTGTACCCTGAGACTTTGCCAAAGTCTTTTATCAGTGTAAGGAGGTTTTTGACAGATTCTCTTGGGTTTTCAAGGAATACAATCATGTCATCTGCAAAGAGAGATAACTTGACTTCCTCTTTTCCTATTTGGATACCCCTGATCATCTTCTCTTCTCTGCTCTAGTTAGGACTTCCAAAACTATATTGAACAGGAAGGGTGAAAGCGGGCATCCTTGTCTTATTCCAGTTTTCAGGGGAAATGGTTTCAATTTTTGTCTGTTTAGGAGTATGCTGACTGTGGGTTTCTCGTAGAAAGATGTTTCACAGAAACGAAGATCTGAGTTTCACATGTTCTCACTCATAAGTGGACCTTGGACAATTACCATAATACTATAAGATAAGGATTGACAGTGGCAGGAAACTACGAGGGGTGGGGGGCAGGGAGTTGGGATTAACGGTAGTCTATATCTGCCTGGGGAAGTGGGGGCACACCTCATCAACAAGGGTTACTTCACAATGAATATTTGTATACCTAACCCTTAAATGTATCCCACAATTTTAAAATAAATTTTAAAAAAACTTAAGCTTTAGAGTTATATGGATCTGGGTTAATCCGGTGATTTATTATAAAAAGGCTTGTTACAAGAACTTTTACTATATTATTTTTAGTCTATATTGACCCAGCAGTTAAATTACTTGTTGGTCCTGAAATCTCAATCTGATTTTGATCTTAGTCCTTGAAAAAGCTTCATGATTTCTGTAATTTTTTTTAAAATGATAATTGAAAATCCAAAAGCAATCAGATAGAGTGGGCTTCAATGTTTAGTTTTCTGCTTTCCTTAATGAAGTCTAGCCTATACTTTAAAGAAATCTCTATATTTCTTATATTTACAGCAAGAAGTTGATGGAATCATTTTGGTACTGCACAGCAGAAATAAACAGGCTTGAGACAGCCAATACTGCTTATTTATGTATAGAATTTAATGCTTAAAGGTGCCATTAAAGGTGAAGACCACATCTAGTGTCAAAGTGGTAAAATCTTAAGCATCCCTAATGACTGCTTTTAAGTCATTGCTATTTCTTACAAAAACAAACCAGTGTTAGATTAAGTGTGGGGCACTCACTTTACAAATGATACCAGCCATCTGAATTTCTCATTATGGAACTTCTGCCAAGTTCAGACTCTTTGCCAAGGATGATTTAACCATTCGGAGTGTCAAACTGACCTTGTGCTTGGAGATGGGGGTTAGGGAGAAGCCCTAATTGCCTGAGCATCATTTTCTTATATTGTCAAATATCAAGAAGATTAAATTGTAAGTTTGATTACCTTTCTTCATCACTGTATTTAAAATCTACACCCTACATATTTGCACTATGAAAACTGCATGTGCTGTGCTGGAGGCCTCTTTGACTTTCACCTGTTAAATCAAGCAAATACTACTAACAAAGGTTTTAGAGGACAGTGGGAGAAAATAGACATAAATGGATGAGAGCCCCGGAGTTGGCAAAATTGAATAAGGTGGTTGTTTAGTCACAGATATCTGCTTATGTGTCTGTTTTTACTACCCTGAAAGCTATTAGGCTGACATGGTGGGCCTATGTAGCAGGGAATGAAATATAGTCTGAGCCATGAGTCCACAGTTCTGAATGCATTTTTAAAAAATGTCATAAGTCCTTCTAAACTTAAGTAAGCACAAATAATTAGTTTTTTGTTTTTTGGCTTCTTTTGAGTTGGAGTCTCACTCTGTCACCCAGACTGGAGTGCAGTGGCCGCTTCAGGCCACCACAGACTCACCTGCTGGGCTCCGGCGATCCTTCCATCTCAGCCTTCCGAGTAGCCGGAATTACAGGCATGTGCTATCATGCCCAGCTGATTTTTTGATTGATTGTAGAGATGAGGTCTCACTGCCCAGGCGGGTCTCGAACCCGCAGGCTCAGGCAATCCACTCACCTCAGCCTCCCAAAGGTGCGGGATTACAGGCTGAGCCACCGAGCCCGGCTAAATAATTAGTTTTAAATGTTTCCTGGTCACTGCTGTGTGACTGGTATACAAAATTCTTATAGAGCGAATGGAACCAAACTTTGCATTCCCATTAAAGTAACTGGAATGTTATAATCATAGTTGTCACTAAGCCTGCCCCTTTTATGCTGAATAGCATTGCATGTTATAGTTATGGCCAAGAGGTTCTTTAACATATTCTGGAAATAAGTATTTAGATAAAGCTTTCAAGAGAATAAGTTCTGCTAAGTTCCACAACACACACTCAGGAGCCCTCTTTCTTAAAGCACAGAGGGTGGCCTAAAGAAAAACTACTCTGCATGAGAAGGCAGTCAGTGGTAAGTGAAATTCATAAGAATCTTTCACTCATCCAAGCTGTTTTATAACTCACATGGAGATAACTTCGCCGTCTAAGCATGGCCATTGCTGATAGAAATTGTATCCCTATTTTTGAGGTCCCAGCTTGTTGGATTACACATGGTGGTTTCCCAACTATTTCTGGCCTCTCCCAAAGCCCATTGTAGTCCCAGGAGACATTTGGGACAATTTACAAACTATCAGTTGTAGTACAGCTCCGTTTCATGAGCATCCACTGTGAGTCAGGTACTGTTTTACATGCTAGCACATTTAATTTATTCATGCAAATCTTATGAGGAAGGTTTTAACCCCATTTACCAAGAGAATTTAAGTAGATTGCTCAAGATTGTACAACTGATATTCAGTGGAAGTGAGGGTTAAATTCAGTCCTGCCTCACTCCAAAGCCCAGCTTTCCACTACAACATTGTGTCCATGCTTGTCCACACTTACCCTAATCAGTAACCTTAGAGGTATAGGTGCTTGTTAGTTATTATTTTCTTTCACTGTATCCTATTTATTTACTTCTGAGATTATGAATTTAGAAGGGACAGTAGAATCTTCCAGTATAGATATTTTTAAAAAATAAGAATTAACTTGGAAGAATTATTGAATATAGTCCTGCTCAGAAGCTACCCGTGAGCCATGATTGCTGAAACTGCCAGTAAACTTATTAATTAATTAATTCATTCATTTTTAAGTAGCTTGTTAGGAAGGCATTTAAGAACCGAGTTCAAAAAGATATTACTGTATACTACAATTACTGAGAAAATTAATTGTCCTTCTTAGGTTCCAAATGTGATTTTTAGGTTACCTTGAGGAAAAAAAGGTTAAAAAATAATTACTTGTGCCATTTTTGAATAATCAGGAAGATCTGATATCTGGATAGGATTTTAGAAGTTTTGGATCGGTACAGCCTCTGAGATTTCATTTCTGGCTTTTTGCTTTGTGTTCTTCTTAATCTACATGTCCTAACATTTCTTTGTTTATTTTGGTGATAAAAGAGTTTGCAACTTGTTGTTTATACTGCTAAGAGCCGCTTTTTTGGACTGTCTTCTAGTTGAAGGACAAAATTATGCCCAGAGGCAAAACTGTAAAAAGACAAAGTTTATACTTGGCACCATCTTAAGCTGCCTCACTGCGGATCCCCATTCTTGGTCTTTTTAATTGGTTTCTATTACTAAAACCCAGTGTTGCCATATTTCTTCATCTTATCCGGGGTAAAAGTATTCAGTACACACATTCATACTAAAGGATTACTAAATTCATAATATACATTCCAGAAATCTTTTCTTATCTTAGAAGAGAAAATATAAGAAGATTAGCAATTATTTCCAAGGTATAAATGACTAGTTGTGGTGGATAAATGCTGTGAGTGTCAGTGTACATCTTTTAAAATTTATCTTTTATTTTTTTGAGTTGGAGTCCAGGCTGGAGTACAGTGATACAATCACAGCTCACTGCAGCCTCTACCTCCTGGGCTCAGGCAATCCTTCTATCTCAGCCTCCCAGGTAGCTGGTGTTACAGGTTCATGCCACCAGATCTGGCTAATTTTTTGGTTTTTTTGGTAGATACAAGGTCTCACTATGCTGCCTAGGCTGGTCTTTAACTGCTGGACTCAAGCAATCCTCCTGTCTTGGCCTCCTAAAGTGCTGGAATTACAAATGAACCACCTCACCTGGCTATTCATATCTCTCTACCATACTGTCATGAGGAGCAAATGGGACGAAGCACACAAGGGCTTACTTAAGACAGTGCTTGGTACGAGGCAAGTGCTTGGTAAATGGTGAATGCTGCAGCTATGGAATTCTCTACATTTTTGCCTTCTTATACCTCCTGCTGGGATTACAGGCATGAGCCACCACATCCGGCCTGTGTGTATCTTTTTATTTCATTTTTGGGGGGAAGCTGCACTTCTCACACAATGCCAGGGATAGATGTGAGAGCCAGGTGAGCTAATTATGGGTGCTTCATCTCCTTGGCAATCAAGTTTTCTATGCTTAAGCCATCTAGGTCCAAAGTCCTTTCTCAGAATCAATATAGGGATGAGGAAAATAATTGTTCTTTCTTCTGGGATTACTAAACAGATAAGTGTAAGGATTAAATACCTGGACAATCATTTTTGCCCTGTGGTAGTGGCTCCTATGCAGTCGAAAAATAAAATCAACACAGTGAGAAGAGCTGAGAGATGGACAGACATCTCTGCCATTACACTATCTTTTTCCAAACCAATCTAGGTACAATGAAATTAGATTTAACTGTACTATCCAAATGGGGTGTGTGTGTGTGTGTGTGTGTGCATGTGTGTGTGTGTGTGTGTGTGTGTGTGTATGTGTGTGTGTGTGTGTGTTGTTATTCTCACAATCCCTTTCTTATTTGTGTGGAGCCACATTTTCCCCACTCAGTGCCAGGGATAGGGATGTGAGTCAGGATGGCTAAGCATCCTGATTATGGTGAGATGAAAACCACCAATATTTACCCACTTTGGGGACGTTGGGAGGCTTGCAGATTGAGCTAGGATTTTTTGAGAATTTTTGATCTGGGGAATTAAGAGTCCTGACTGATATATTAATGGTAGGATTTAAGACATTTTTGAAGGGGATATTTTTGAGTGGACAGTATATTTCTGCTGCCTCTCTCCTACTCTGTCAATATTGATTTGCTGCTAGTTTTGAGTAATAATACTGTGTTGATATTGCAACTTGAAGTCATTTTCTGTCAGGCAGCTATAATGAGGGGTAGCATTTCTTGCTGGTGCTTTCTGTAGGATTTAATGCAATTTGGTTCAGCTTAATTCATCTGGACTAGGTGCTCAGTGAGGTCCTTTTCTGGAAGGTAAGTAGTAAACCACTTATATACCACTTTGTAGATCAACAATTCTTCCACTTAAAGGGTTTTGAAAGTATCAGACACTGTGTCAGATTTTGTGTGACAGTCTTCACAGCTTCTAGGTTCATCTTTTAAGCATGAATAAAAATCAGTGACTTGTCTCTGATTTGACCTTTGATGCAACTCTGAGGTCTTTCAAAAGTAGAAGATAGGTTTGGTGATACAAGCTGATACTTGACAAACCCACCGAAAGGAGAAAGATCATTTACATTAATATTTCTAGTCCTGGGTGGTCATACAACTTTTTTTTCAACATCATTGCCAACACTCTAATTAATGAAAGTATAAACATG
Source organism: Carlito syrichta (assembly GCF_000164805.1). Taxonomy (NCBI): domain Eukaryota; kingdom Metazoa; phylum Chordata; class Mammalia; order Primates; family Tarsiidae; genus Carlito; species Carlito syrichta. The sequence goes on along the minus strand of NW_007257107.1, from coordinate 1,030,324 downwards.
AGATGAAAGTATCAGTTCTCTGTTTCTTGTTTTGACTTTGTATTTATTCTAAGTTATTATATAGTGCATTTATTTATATGTATGTATGTAAGCTCACACAATTCTTTAAAACAGAATCTACAAATAGCTATAGTAATCACCCTAGTTATATATAACATGAATCCCAATGGAAGAAAAGACAAAACTGGGGGCAGGGGTGTTATAATTTTCTGTTATTGCTCATTTCTTTTTATTTTCTGATATGACTTTGGATTTGGCTCCCAGGTTGTTGATGTTTAATGTCACTAAGACTTTTCCCTGAGGATCTCAGAAGTCACTGCCTTTTGCTTTCTACCTGGAAGGTGGAGCCACCTTTCCACCTCCTTGTTGATTTCTGTTTCCCAGGAAGAGTCTTGGGTGAAGATCTGATCATGAGGGCAGGGCTGCCCAGAGGTTGCTGCTGGGTACCAAGGTAATGTGCTGAATCTATCAGCTGAGAATTTATCATACTCACTTTCAAGAAGTTGTATTAGATTGAGCCAAACTATATCAAATCAATTAATTGAAAAGCAAAACATTTAGGCAGTCAGCTGACACTTTTGCCTGCAAATCAGCAAATATCTATTGTGACTGTTTATTCAAAATTAATTACTTTGGTTTGAGACATATCTTATATAACAAAACTAAAAAACTCAGCATGCTGGCTTTGATTAGCTTCATTGGTCAAAAAAGTCAGATGGAAAATAATGAATCATTTTATTTATTGACTTAAATGAAAATAACCAACTTCAACTTTTCTGTGATTTGTTTGAATCAAATTTTTATACTATGTCGTCCATAACCTGAATGTGACAAATTCTTTGATGAAAAGAATTACTTTAGTGTTAAGAGTCTTAACAAAAGAAAGTATGCATATAGCTTCAATTGAAGACTACATTTCTTAATCAGTTGTATTTTAGACTGGGGCTATAAATGTAAATTATATTGGTTCCTTTGCTTATAATGATTTCCATATTTGTGAGAATTATTTTATTCAGTTAAACAACAATAATATTCCTATCTCCAAAAGGACAATCAATATCAATTAAATAGTAACATTTTAATGAATTATTTTGACTTTATAAATACACAATTTTCGCATAGAAATCTTTCTTTTCAAATTACCAGATTGAACTGATTGATTGGTGATTATCCATTATGATGGTTGTTAAAAGAGATTGGCTATTAAAATGGTATAGCCAGTAAATTAATTATGAAATGATGAAAAATGCTATGCAACAGTTTGATGGAATATTAAGGTATAAACAGTGTGAAATGTGCTTTTTGATATTAACAATCTATTAAGGAAAACTTGTAGACACACATACATACACACACACACACACACACACACACACACACACACATACACATGAGAGTCTCTAAATGACAAATAAATATTGCAGACAGAAGTGCAGAGAATTTCAAAAGTAGGAGCAGTCCCAGAGGATTAAGATGACCAGAGACTTGAGTTGGGTTCTGAGGAATGAAACAATTCATGTAGTTGAAGAAGCAGAAGAAAATGTTTTAAAAAAATCATAAAATGAGTCCTTATGCTTCTCACAGCAGAATAGTGAAGCAATATTAGAAAAGCAAAGAAGCAGGCAGTTTTAATAAAAAGTTAGAAAAGTGACCTGATGTCTCTGATTGAATCTATATCATTAATAATATTTTTCTGTATACATACATACTGATTCAGTGTTTCATGTTAAGCAAAGTAACAAGCTACTGGATTAAATTAGCAGAGGAGTGGGTGCTTTGATTATTTATTGATATATAATAAATCACCCCCAAAATTTAGTGGCTTAAAACAATAGATATTTATAATCTTGGATGATATCTGTGGGTTGGGAATGTTGGAAAGACTTGGCTGGGTGACTGTGGCTCAGGGTCTCTTACGTGATGCCAGCAAATGCAGGTTGGAGCTGGAAGAGTAGTGGTGAAGGATGCTGAAAAAGCTGGAGGTTGGCCAGGCATTGCTTTTCCTGGAGTCTCAGGGTTTCTCCATATGGCCTTCCCACAAAGGAGAGTTTGGACTTCTACAACATGGTGCCTGCAGGACAGTCAGACTACAGACATGGCTGCTGAAGATGCAAGAGTGAATGTCTAGCAAGGCAAAAGATGCCTTTTATGACCTAGCCCTGGAAGTCACACAGTGGCACTACCACCACTCAGTCACACTGCTTTCAGTTTAAAGGGGAAGGGTCACAGACCCCATCTTTCTACATCAAAGTCCAGTTGTAGGAAGAGAATGTGGAATAGAAGATGTCTATGTGGTCATTTTGGAAAAAATGTGATCTGCCACAATCATTTTGGGCATTTGTCTGATTAATCTTGTCCTTGAGGAGCAAACATTTAGTGATAAAACCTTGGACAAAGGGTGCTTGTGTTAAAGACTGAAGTGTATAGATTATATGTGTTCAAAAAATGGCTAAGATTCATTTATACACTGATATAATCACACGTATATTAGTGATTCAAATACCCCATTTCTCCTCCTCAGTTCATAGCCATTGGCTGATAAAAGTAATGCATAATTTAGAGATTGACCCTGTTAAAAATAGAGATGAAGAGTAATCTTCAAACATATCACAGGATGTTAACCTTTTGTTTTCTTATTTATTCTTCATTTGACTCAAAGCCAAATCTGATGGTGTTTCACTGTAGTTTTCTTTAAGCTGGATTTAATTGCTTGAGAGACATCTTTTGCTAACGAGATTGAGTAATCTAAACTGTAACCTGCATTCCTGAGTTTTGAGCTCGTGTGTTTCAAAACATAGCTAAGGGTTAAATAGAATTGCCTTTTGATTATTGTTTTTATTGTTATTATTTTAAACGCGAAACTTCATGTTCCCAAAATACTTTTGATGTCCCTTTATAAGAAAGGACAATCCTCCTTGAAATTCTCAAACAAAAGACAGAAAAAATATTACTGAATACCATCCTCTCACCCAAATGAGAAATAGAGTTTCTCTTCATTCCCTGGTGTGATTTTTCTTAAGAGAAATATTTTATTATCTTTGATTTGGGTTTCTTTGCCTTGCTTTCCATTCTTTAGTGAATGAAACATCATCAGAGGAACATCAGCTACAACTGCATGTATTTAACTTGCATCCACTCAACTTTTAAAAGGCACTTTGGACTGAACCAGAGTACTCCTGCAAATGCTCCTAAACTGTGTAAAATTACTATAAAATCCAAACTTGTATTTGCATACTTTCCCTTAGCTACCTCACCCATCATTCCTCCTCCTTCAGGATTCTGCTTCACTAGGGATTGCCACCATGCCCTGTTCCATGTTTTGATTTTTTGTGGAGATGAGATGAGATCTTACTATGTTGCCTAAGCTGGTCTTGAACCCTTGGGCTCAAGCAATCCTGCCTCCTCAGCCTCCCAAAGTGCTGGGATTACAGGCATGAGCTGCTGCGCCCAGCCAAGTCTTTGGTATTAATGTCAAGAATCTAGACATAACTAGAGTTATGATTTGGAAGACGAGCTTCTTGGTTTGGGGTCAGCAATAGGAAGCCAGAAAACAATTTTTTAAGAATTCTTTTTTAACTGTTAGCCTTGTCTATTATTGGGTGAGACAAGCATTACAACTAGCTAACTCTTTAATCAGCAATTCTTTTATGTATAACCATGCAGATAATAAATAAACCCTTAAAAAGTTGATAAATATTATTAGCTATTATTAGGGAAGTGCAAATTAAAACAAAAAAAATCACTATATTCCTATCAATGGTTAAAATAAAAATAGTAACACCAACTGCTGGCAAGGATGTACAGAAACAAGATTGCTCACACATTGCTGGTGGGAATGAAAATAGTACAATTTTTCTGGAAAAAGTGTGGCAATTTCTTTAAAAACTCGACATACACTTACATACAATTTAACAATTGTAGTTTTGGGCATTTATCCCAGAGAAATGAAAACTTACATTCACACAAAAACCTGTACATGAATGTTCATGGAAGCTTTATTCTTAATAGCCAAAAACTGGAAACAACCCAAATGTCCTTCAACAGGTGAATGGTTAAACAAGCTATGACACATCCCTACCAGGAATGTTTTCCAGCAATAAAAACTATTGATACAGGCAAAAACTTGGATCCATATTAAGGGAATTATGCTGTGTTTTTTTTTAAAAAAAAAACAGTCTTCAAATGCTACATTACATAACCTCATTTATATAACATTTTTTAAATAGTAAAATTACACGGATAAAGGTAGAGATCAATAGTTAACAGGGATTAGAAATGGGGCAGGGGTGCAGGTGGCTATGAAGGGTCAACAAAGGATTTTCTGGGGATAGAACAGTCTGTATTTTGATATATGGTAATGGCCACATGAATCTACATATGTGATAAAATTGTATGGAATAGTTAAAATATATACCATAGATATACACATACACACACAAATGAATGGCTGAGTGCATGAAAAACTTATAAAATCTGAAAAAGATCCCTAGATGTTTTCATTCCATTTTCCTCATTTTGGTTTCATTTCATAGTTTTGTAAGATATTGCTGTTGAGGGAAACTGGGTAAAAGATACAAGAGAAATCCTGTATATTATTTTTCCTGCAACTTTCTGTGAATATATAATTACCTCAAAATAAAATTTTAAAAATGGTGTGCTGGACTCACTTTAAAGTCTAGCCTTTTATTGGTAATAAGGTGCGTTTATTTCTGCTAAGGGCAGGGAATAAATGTGATTGGCAACAAAACAATGTATATAAAAAGCTAGGAGAGAGGAAAGGGCTGTAGATGAAATTGATTGTAATTCCTTTATAGATTCATGTATGGTAGTTATGTTTGAGAATTATTGTACTTGCTTACATTTTTTTTAATGAATATTTTTATTTAAATGAGTTTGACAAAAGCAGAGGTAAAGGCTGCCAAAATACATTGCAAAGTCAGAGAGCTTGGGCTCAGATTCCTAAAGGTTCAGTTGTTATAGTAGAAGTTTCTTCAGATCTAAAGCCCAGAGAAGACAATAAGAACAATAAAACATGTGTAAACAGTACTAAATCTACATGTTCTCAAAATTTTTTAATCAAGTTTTAAATTTTTCCCATTTTGTAAAGGGCTCCAAATCAAATTTATTTTACTTGTAGAAGAAAAGCAGTATGGGAACAAAATTTTGAGATGTTGTACAGTTTTACTCTTTCACACAAATAGGTAAGCAAATTTTGAAGTCTTTTTATGTTTCTTCAATGATTGCAGGTTATATAAACAGCATATATATATATATGATATAAGTATGTGTATGTAATTATATATATATATAATTTTGGATTGTTCCAAAGAAAATGTCATGCCTTAGCAAGAACCTTCATAAGTGCAAAACTTGTACAGTTTATTTTTGAAAATCGGTTTAATTAAAAAACAACTTTAATTAAAAAACTAAACACTAATAACCAAGCAATAGGATACTTCTTTCAAAATTATTGAACATCCACTTACTGGATAAGTGGATGCTATAAGTTGGATGTGTAATATCTCAGTATATTATTGGAGAAGATCTTTAGGAAACATTGCTCAGTAAAAAAATGCAGAATTGAGAAAAATATGTAAAATATTCACCATTTAGCTCAGGCAAGAGTATACAAAAAGTGTATACATTTGCTTATATTTTTTAAAAATTGAAAGGAAGAAACCTAAATATTTTAAAAATTATTACTCAGAGAGGAGAGAGGAAATGAAAGACAGAGGTATAGACACGTAACTTCTCTCAATACACCTTGTTTTGTAGATTGGACATTGAAACTATATGCATATTTTATATAATTTTAAATGCAAATTATATGATTTGCAAAAGCAATTCCTAGGAATTGAAAGGAAAAGGCCAGGTGCGGTGACTCACTCACTCCTATAATCCCAGCATTTTGGGAGGCCAAGGTGGGAGAATCTCTGGAGCTCAGGAGTCTGAGACCAACCAGAGCAACATAGTGAGACTTGGAGGAGGAGGAGGAGGAGGGGGAGGAAGAGGAGGAGGAGGAGGAGAAGAAAAGAAGAAAAGAAAAAATTGGCCAGGTGTGGTGGCATGTGCCTCTTTTCTCAGCTATTGGGGGGGGGGTGGTGAAGGCTAAAGTAGAAGGATTGCTTGAGCCCAAGAACCCAAGAGGGAAAGGGTGCAATGAGCCATGATCATGCCACTGCACTACAGCCTGGAAAACAGAGCGATGGCCTGACTTAAAAAAAAAAAATTTTGAAAGGAAAATGAAACATATGAACTAACCTAACTATGCACTGAGTTGGTGGCATAACCTCACAGATAAGAGTTCTCTAAGTGACTTTACAGCATAGTAGTTTAGGTGCACATTCCAGGTGGAAATAATTTAAAGACAAAAAGAGCTGGGCAAAACAATCTTGCCATTTTTATGTCATATTTTATATCACATTGCATTGCTGTTGAGCAGCAATTGGATATTTTACATAAGGAGTTATTAATTTTTAAGATGTAATAATATTATGGGTATATTTTTAAAATCATTTTTTAGAGAAACATGTTAAAATACTTACATATGAAATAATATGATGCTTAGATTTGTTTCAAAATAATCCGATGTGGAGAAGTAGGTGAATTATCGTTTAAATGGGACCAAGTGTTGATAATTATGAATCGGGTGATGCACATATGGAGTTCATCATCTTATTTTCTCTACTTTTGTATATATATGACATTTCCAAATAAAAATATTATGTCAAATCAGACTTGAAAATTAAAAAATAAAAGTAGATGTGTTTTTCCCTTCAATACCACAGAAGATGTTTTCGATAGAAATTCACTGTTGGCCAGCCTAGCGTAATTGCAAAAGCAAGTACTTTTCTCTAGTGCTTTCCATCAAGACTAACTATTATTATTTTTAGACTGCAAGAGTATTGAAGTCTAGTATAAGAGTTTTGAAAACCATTTTCAGTTTTACAAATATAAGAAAAACAAGTTAGTTATTTTGGGGGCGGGGAAGGAACTTTGTGCTGAGCTTCTTAACTAGCGCTTCATGTAGGAAAACCCCAATAGCACAAAAGCTCAAACTTCCAGCTCCCGTTTGGCTTATACTGCTGGTGAAGCTCCATTACCATTATTCTGCTAGAGAGGATCATGACTCTGTCGTACGAAGCCGTATTAGTCCTGGCTCAAATTTTTCTAACTTTCATATAGTTAATGTAAAATGGGAAGACTGTATCTATTTCGAAAATTAGGCAATTGTGAGGCTTAAATGAAAAAGAAAACCAAGTGTTACTGATGGTGACTAGAAATTAGTAGGTGCTCAATAAATGTTTTATGTATATGTTTTAGTTTACTTTGTCTAAGGGAATAATAACTGCATAGTTAGCATCAAGTGAAATAATATTGTATGTAAAAGTGGTTATTAGTTGTTATGCCTGTGTTTTAATTGGGTCACAAGATGATGAGACTTCTCATCTCATATAGGACTTTTGGGAAGCATGGTTCAGGGTTTGGTGGACTTCTGGAGACCATAGTAGGTGAATATCATCTCCAGAACATGCTTACTTGTGTGAAGCTGTGATGATTTGTTGGTACTCCAAGGTATGATTATTAGCATGGGTCTGTCCTTGATTATCTGAATTTCAGAAGGGAGGTATAATATTGGATGGTTGGCTTGCAAATGTGTGTTCATTGAAGTGAGTTTTTGATGGAATAAATTGGTTAAAACCTGGTTCTGATGACTATTTGTTTTAAAGGTAACATAACGATGAATCTTTTCCTAAGTTTGCGAGCACTTGTAAATTGGCATACCTACCAATTTTCCTAGAAGCTAATTTATCTAAAAGAAATAATTTTTGTACCCTCAGATGCTGAATACCAAGACACAGTTTTCAAGAGAATAGAAGAAAATGATGGTTTAGGATGGGTCAAGATGTTTTAACTCAACATGGAAGACTTGACAAAATTAATTTTTCCATTTTGTGAATTCCTCTTATTTTGTCCCATTTATGCTTACTCCCTTATTAGAATTGGAATTTATTGGTGACTGTAACAATGACAATGCTTAGCCAATTCCACTAAATTACTCTTGGAAATAGAAATTGATAGTTCTAGGGAAAGAGGGTCACCAATTTAACTGCTTTCAAGGATGTTGAGAGATTTATCTATGAAAAAACATTTTCTCCTAACTTTGTATGTTCTTTTTTATATCAGGGTAGAGAGGTAGACATTTTTTAATAATTATGATATTAATTAAACATGTGTTTGTCTTGCCTAATGATTTACCCATTGTGTTATTTTCAAACAAATAACAAGCAATGAGACTCTCAGGAATAATATGCATACAAACCCACAAAACTCAATAAAAGCTACGTGTCAGTTACAGATTCCAGTCACAATTTCATATGCCATCTACATCTCCTCCCATCAACTGAATGTCATTCATGATCTTCTTAATATGGCTTTCTTGAGATCAGTTCCTTCTTCAGAAGAAACAGGTTAAGCCCTAAAACCTGAAACAAAGATGTTACCTCAGTCCATCTGATCCTAGTCTTCATCCTGGTCTTTCAGTCTAGATAAAGCTGAACCAAGACATTCGGGCACACCTGAGACAGGCTGATAATTGGCACCTCTTAAAATTGATATTATTTAGACATTTATAGCACATGAAAACAGTGAGGGCAAGCATAAGGAAAATACCAGCAAGACATTTTGTTTGTTTATTGAATGTTTATTTATTTTATCCAAAACGACTGCCAATTGGAGTAGAACTAAATTACACGTCACCAGGCAGAACAGAAGGCTTTTTAATGGGTTTCCATTTAACCAATTTGTTAGGTAAACTGACACTCTTGCTCCTTCAGAAAGCATAACGGCTAATGCTAATTCTATGCCGAATGTTCATAGCTAGACAACTACTCTCTAGTACACACTCACCCCACTGTTCCCATTCAGCAGTTTCCAAGGTTTAGTCTTGTTTCTAAACATGAATTTATGCAAGTGACACTTGTTATGGTGATTTTGCAATTTAATGAACTTTTACACCATCTGATAAAATATAGTGCAAAAAGGTAGAGTGATTGTTCCTATAAAATATGAATTGAATGTTCTGAAAGATGTGGTAAGGTCTGTGGGCTAAGATATCTCTATCCAGTTGGTGTGGGTAAAACAATTTGGGAAAGAAGCTTCTAAAAATCTTTTATCACATCATAGTCACATTGCTTTGCAATTGTCTTAAATTCTTTGTCCATTTTGAAGAAAGTGAAACTGAAATTTTATAGCCCACACATTGTGCATGTGGTATGTGGTTTATAAAAGAAAGGATAAGCAGGTAACAGAAAATAGATTCATACTCAAATAAAAGATCTTAGTCCTACTTCAAAGCTGGACATTTATAACTTCATAACTAAGACATTGAAATGACTTAGTTAAAATAAAATTTTTAACCAAAGTATGTAATTGTTAAAGATTTGCCTCTTTTATTTTTTTGGATTGAGGAATTTCAATTGCATCTGTCAAGGAAGTGCCTCTCTTGGGTTGATCTGCTTGGGTTCATTGGCATATTTTAACCTCCGTTTATCCAATCCCTGGCCTCCCAGTTCATCTAATTGATGCCATGAAACATATCTCTGCTGCTTCTGGTCTTTCTGCTGATTATAGCATAAAATTATGGACACATGTTTGAACGACCCATCTGAAAAGCATAATGCAGATGCTCAGGAAGAAAATTGTTGCCAGAGAGTAGCTACTTATAATAGTGGTATTAATTGAACATGAGTTAGTTTTTACTACTATACTCTGAGCATTGTAGGTGATCAATATAGTTTTGTACAATGAAATGTTCAGCAGTTATACAAAAGTAATTTTATTTGCCATATCTTATTCAATACATAAACCTTATGAAGCAGATGTCATTTTCTTCATTTTAAAGGAGGTGAATCTTAGGTACAGAGAAGTTTAGCAGTTAGACCAATACAACATAGACAGAAAATGATAGTAAACAAGGAAGTAGATTTTAATCGATACTTTTATGACTACAAACACTAGACTTTCAACCTCTCTGCAAGTTCTGATTAATGTTAGCTTTGTTAAAATAAATGGTAAGGGTGTTAAAATTTAAGACACAAGTTAAGGGCAACTTTCGGGTCTTTTCCCACTGTGGGAGCTTTTCTGTACTCTCAATAAATCCTACTTTCAAAAAATAAATAAATAAAACACAAGTTACTTATTCACTCATTCATTCATTCATACATTCAGCACATCTATTGAGCACTTATTATTTGGTAGGTACCATTCTTAATGCTTCTAAAGATACAGAGAAAAAGACCCTCACTGCCCTCTTAGAGCTACTGAGGAAGGCTATAAATAAACAAATAAATATAAAATATATGAATGTGACATAATGATAAGTTATTGAAGTATTCTAGTGAGTGTGTTAAATCCCTTGAGGAATTAATAATTGGGTTGAGGAGACAAAGCATGAATATGTAAAAATATATAAATGGTTAAATATATAAAGCACTAAAGATTAATTTCTATGAAATATTATAGAAAAAAATAATGGAAGTGTAGAAGAGGGAAACATTTCTCTGGGCTGCAGTGTCCTGGGAGTTTTCAGGGAGAAGAGACTAAAGAGTAGATAGGATTTGGCTGGTTAGAGAGAAAGGTATTCTGGGGCAGTGAAAACAAGTTAATTGTCTCAACGAGACAACTGAAAGTTCATTTTTCTGCTGATAGTTGCTAAACGTGACAGATTTAAAGAGTGCAAGTTTGGCCCTCATGGCTCTTAACACTAAATCTGAAGCGCCATTCAGTTTCATCAACCTGACCTCAAAAACATCAGCATGGTGCCTGGAAACTCATGTATCAATTTTTGAGCCTCAACAGATGGATATGCTTTAAAAAAAAAAAAAGCAAACAAAACACTACATTTACCATGCCCTGTAGAGTATGAAAATCTAGCTGACATTCTCATTTACTCATCATCCGTCTCCTTTAATATGTCATTCATCATTTGCTCCTATTTCCCTTAAGAACTTGTGAAAAGTTGGAGTGCAAATGGCCGAGCAGCCAAATGCCTTTCGTTATTTCTCTCATGGGAATGCAGGGGGAAGTCAAGTTCTTTTGACAACAATGGCTGATGCATGATGACACAGTGTTAAGGCAAGCTGACTAAGAACTTGATTTTGAACTAGTGAAGCACTCCTATGTTGGGCAGGGCATTGAAATAATGGTTGGAAGTAGGGCACAGCTCTGTATCTCAGCAGGGCTTGGTGTATTTGAAAAAGGGTGCTGCCAAGGCACCCTTTCCATTTTAGAAAAGAACCTCTTTGTCCATGTTGTCTGGAATTGAAGCAGATGACCAGAAGGGTAGGGACTGATCCTTTCACACGTTCCCCTGGAATCCTAAAATGGTTAACTCAAAATTAATCCTGTAGGTCAAGGTGGCTGAAACACATGTGAGAAAGTGTGAGAATATGATTTCAGGCAATGAAAGGAAGTGGTAGATGGCTTCCTCCCCCCAAATTGATGGAGAAGTTGAGGAAAGAACAATAGCATATTTTAAAAAATCAACTAACAATATGTTCTATTATTTAACTGTTATGTGACTGCAGCAATGCCAGTTAACAAGTGTCAGAGACACTTTTAGAGTGAGGGGAACTGAATTTAATTTCCAGGGCTCAATAATTGCCCACGGGGTCTTATAACCCGAAGACTCAATTGCTTTCTTATATGTGCTGGTTTTCCACTTGTGATTTTCTTTTTCGGGGACTTTTTCGGGGTGTGGGGAGGGATGGTATGAAGTTGAACTAAAAATAAAATTCACAAGTATTTATGGCATATACATCAATTATTTAGAAATATTTGAGTTACTCTAGTAAGAGACAAGGTGTCCTCAAATTAAAAACTCTTCAGAGTTGAAATATATTAATATTCCAGTTACCAAAATAAAGAAACTTTAAATTTATTCAATGAGTTTACATTAAATGCTGAGTGTTTAATAAAAGTCACTATGCTATGTTCTGTGGTGGATATGAATAGAGACATTGTACACATCGTTTGAGAAATGCCAATCTTACTAATGTCCAAAACAAAATCTGAAAAAAGAAGCAAAAAAAAAAAAATCATTTTTATAAAACTTTAGAGGCTGTGTTTATGCACACATATTGGTTTCAAAAATCCTACCAACGTCAAAGGCAGTCAAATAAGGTTTTCTACAGTGGAGCACATCTTACCCACTAACTCAAAGGAAAAATAACAATAACAAAATTCTCATTTTTTTCTTGAGTTGTGCATCCTTCTACTTTCTCATAATATGACCAACACAGTCAGATTCTCCTCCAGCACTGGAGTAGTGCTGATTCTTGCTGTGCCTCTTAGAGCTACTGAGGAAGGCTATAAATAAACAAATAAATATAAAATATATGAATGTGACATAATGTCAGATCTTCCTTCTCAGCAATAAGAGCTGGTTTGTGTTTAGGGGCCTTGTTCCACTGCCCTTGGACCTGGGTAAGAGGAGACCCTGACTGGGTCCTATGTTTCAGATGGCCTTCTTGAATGTCACAAAGTAAAAATAAAAATAATAATAATAATAAAATAAATACAGGTATCAAAGATATATGACTACTTCTGTGCTTTTTGTTTGTTTTCTTTTTTTTATTATAAAGTGTGGGGTACAATTCAGGGTTAGGTATACAAACATTGATAATGCAGGTACCCTTGTCGATGAGGTATGCCCCTCCCTCCCCTAGCAGTTTCCCTCAACTGCCAATTCCACCCACCCCCGACAGTTTCCCACTACTGTCAATCCCTTTCTTATAGTATTATAATTGTTTAAGGTCCACTTATGAGTGAGAACATATGGTACTCTGTTCTTTGTTTCTGTGATAGATCACTGAGTATGATTGACTCTAAATCCATCCAAGTTGCTGCGATACTTCTGTGCTTTTGGATACTCTCAGTGAGGGTTTTGCACACCCACTGGACCTGACAGTTGCTGGGTTTCTCCTTCACCTTGCCCAGCCAAGGGATGCATACACAGAATCTGGGCCAGGGGCCAGGGTTGGGGCATGGAGAAGTTGAGCCCTGTCTCTCTCTTTACTACTGGCCCTCCTCCCCAACTCAAGGCAAATGGGCAACTCCCAAAGGATTTTGAAACTTAGCACCAGGAGATACCAAGTAACTGGAACAGAGAAAGATGAGAGATTTACCTATGAGGAGATGTGGTCTCCATCTGGCTGTATGTAGCTGTTGTAGGAATGGCTACTGCAAGGCACACAAGCATGTTCCCACCCACCTTTCCCAAATCTTCACCCATCTCTTCTCAAGTCAGATATGGTCACAAAACAAGGGTAAGGAAATGCTGGGTTGACACAGACGTTAAAGGAAGTAGGTGACTTAGAATCATCCCAGGGAGACAGTTGGAGACTGAGGAAGCTCCAACTCCTAGCACATGCTCCACTGATCTATCGAACTTCACTAAGAAAACACAGACTCAAAGATAAAATTTTTTTTTAGAACAATTTCAAAATAGTAGCCATAGAACAATGAAGTCAAAGCAAACAGTCCTTCTGAGTAGGAGCCCTGTGTGATAACACTGGTTCCAATCCCATGAAGCCCGTATCACTATACACCCACCCACCATGTGACTTACATCCTTCTGAACCCAAGGACTTGCTTCTTCACATCCCCCGCCATATATCTTTGAAACACAAGTTTTCTGTGTGCAAATGCTGTGAAGTCTGAGGGTGTTTCTGCCAAGGAGAGGAAAACTTCAGAGTATGTATGTGTTGAGGAGTAGTGGGTAGTTTAAATGGCCAAGGCAATTAGAAAAAGTTCAAACTAAACCAGCCTGTCAGATCTTCCTTCCCAGACAGCATGAATGCAAGAGAATCTTGCATATGGAAGTATTGTTTACCAATAGTACCCTGAATCTATTTTCTTGTTTTTTATTGCTGTTGTTGTTGTCCCGATCCAGATATGGAGATATTTAAGAATTAGTGTGGTATTTGCAGCAGTTGGACACTAGTTGAGAGTCATGCTCACATTATTAAAAATTTAATACTTAAATTTGTAAGATGTAGGTCTTGATATGTCTATCAGATGTGATATAAATTATTTACATAGGCATCTAAATGCACATTGCTAGAATTGTAAGTAGTATTTTAATTTAATTAAATTTTCAAATCTTTTAACCTTAATTTTAGACTCTTATTTATATTTTAGGTAAATGTGAATTATAATTTATATTTTGCCTTCTAATTGTAATGTTTAAGTTAATATTTTAGCATAATAACAAAACATTATATAAATAACTTGCCCATTTTATTTACTTTAATATGGTGTATACTTTGTATATATTTATATTTCACTTTGTGTTAGAATAATACTTTATTTTTAAAAATTTGTGAAAATTATGTTTTTAAAAATATAGTGATTCTGCTGAAACAATGGAACTAAAAGTACTTAGGGAATAAATACATAATAATTCATGAATTGTGTATGTATTTATTACTCATCTGAACATTATCAGCCCATAAACAGGATACTTCATCATGCACAATAATTAAATTCAATTGTCCTTGATGTTTTGCCAACTTTCAGTCATATGAAAACCAAAACTTTACCCACATTTAATTTTTAACTTCTGTCAATAGGAAGGTATAATTTTCAAGGTTCAGAGGACAGAATTTCTTCACAAAACTGTTAACTCGATAAATAATTTTAAGCATCTAAACATATGGTTTATGGGCCTCCATTGCTCTGGTACTCAAATACTAGGTGAAGGCTTGTAGTTGTATGAAAAATTTGTCTCTTGAAATACAAAAACCCCACTTATAGGAGAAGATTGGCCTTTGGGAATGAGGACAGCTGAAGGAACTGTAGGTTCAAATGTCTCCAGCTCACTCTGGGGTATGGACTTGATGAACTTGGAAAAGTTGGTAAATTTGTTTTCATTTTCTAGATTGATTTTCATCTTTGACCAAACACATATAGCTAGTTCTTATAAGTTAACTATAAGTAAGATATTACTCCATTGTAATGCAAGTGCTGAAACGAACAGATGGTTCATTATTAGCTGTCTTATTAAATGTGGTATGTTTTGCTATCATTTTATATGATTTTAGTGTTTTACATTCATATATGTGTTCACTCATTCAACACAACTTTATTGGTGGATATAGATGACACAAATAGGAATAAAATGTTATTCCATATTTACTTACGGCAGGATGCTGGGTTAGATACTCTGAATGGGCCTTCTGCCACAAAATTACTAATTATATCTTTTAATAAATTATTTACAGAAAACAAAAGGAAACTTTAAGTATCTTTTCCAGTGTGAAGAAATGAAGAATCTCACACTTTAGCCTGTTTCAAGATATATCATCTGCCAGTTTCATGGATGCTAAGAGACAACATGAAACACCTAGGTCAGAGATGATATACATTATTACTTTTGTGTGTATATTCACAACAAAGTAAACAGCATGAACACCATGTTCTCATAAATTCTCCTTAAACCCTAGCCTCATGGGATTGTAGAGTAATTCAGGTAAATGCTGTGCACACAGTGGGTTTATGTTGTAGCTGAGGAATACTCAGATTAGAAAAAAAAAACAATTTTTTAAAACAGTTGCTATCAAACTTGCTCAATTTTTACTATAGAGGGAGAAATTATGTTTATTATTCCGGATAAATCTATCTGCCCTGTAGGAGATATCATCTATCGCTTCTAAGACTGTTTGCTATGCAAACACCCTAGAAAAGATAGCTCAGAACAAAACTATCAATGCCTTTACTCAAAAGACATGTATAAGTATGAGAGAAAAATAAATATCTAATTTTCCATCAATACCCACCAAAAATTACTTAAAAAACAAATGAATAAAAGGTGAATAGTGAGTAGTAAGCACATGTGAAGTGGGCTTACTCTGAGAGCAAATAGCAATGCTAGAATACTAAACTTTAGGACAGAAGTATGTTGGGAGAGTTGAAATTAGGAACATTTGGAACCTTATAGGATTCCAAAGGAGGTTAAAGTAGTGCCAGGTCAATAACATCCACTAATTCCCAATACAAGTAAATCATTCTAAAGAAAATATAATAGTCTCAAAAAGAACACATTTCCTCAGAAAGTGGTCTTGATTATTGTAGACCAAAGAAATGTGGTCTCACAGTTCAGAACCACCAAATACACGAGGAAATTAGCCACTGTAAGTGAGAATTACCAGAAGCAATAAATAGTAGATTTAGACCTGGAGTAATTTGGATAGGAAGATTTCAGATACAGAATCAAAAATAATTTTATATAAATTATTTAAAGAAATAAAGTTGAAATTACAAAATAAGCATGGAAAAAAAATAACAAAAAATTATCAAATAAATCTGAAAAAAAAACCCCAAATATAACTTGTAGAAGGAAAAATATTGACATAGTTGAATACTTCATGTATGGGTTAAATAGCAAATTTGGCCAGCAGAATAGAAAAGTAAGTAAATTGAAAAATAGATGTAAAAAAATATTCAGAATTAGGGAGATGTAGAGATGGAAGCATAAGAAACATTACAGATATGAAGAAAAGAATGAGAGGATCTAACATAAGTCTAATTAGTGTTCCAAAAGAGAGAATAGAAGAGAGAAAATGACACAGTTTTTCTGCCTTGATAAAAGCATGAATTTGCAAATAAAATAATCACAATTTATAGAAAATAAAAGAGATAGAAAGAAATCCACAAAAAGTCATATTTTTATAAAATTATAGTGTACCAGAAAGAAAAGAACATCTTAAAGAAACTAGAGAGTAATGCCAACTTGTGTACAAAGGGAGGATGAGAGATTTATAGGAGATGTCTGGGTAGTAACTATAGAATCAAGAATGTTGTGTAATAATATCTTTAATGATACTGACACAAAATAACCTTTAACCTAGAATTTTTTTACCCAGCAAAACTATCTTTCAATGATGAAAGTTGACCTAAACTCACTTTTCTAATATAAGATGTATCTCTTGATTAATGATTTTAATAGATCATGGTTGTAAGCTTATGTTTCAAATCTTCTATAAGACTATGAGTTTTCAAGACTAGAAGCTATCATATATTCTTACATTTTAATTAGTATATTTCTCATCAGAGTGGTTCAGTGGGGAGCTTGATGAGTCATTGATTGACTAATTGGAACAGCTACTGTGATTCTTTCTAGATAGCATGAACTGTGTATCTATAATTTGGGTAAATTGCCCTTAGATGATGATTTGGGTTATTTTGGTAGCTCTAGACTTAAATGTGTGGTTTGAGGATACCTACGCATATTTACATTGGGGGTATTTGTATAGGAATTTTCAATGTCATAGTGTAATTTGTTTTACTTTATTGATATTCACCCATATATCTAACAATTTCAATTAAAAAAATTCCTTTATATAAATGACCCTACAATATATAAATCATGTGATCCGAACAATACTACCTATCTCCTAGATAGGTGAGAACTAAGTAATATAACATATAAAATATGTATTACAGTGCCTGACACACAGAAAGCACTCAATAAATAAAATGGAATCCCTTTTCCTGTTTTCTGGGGACTATGGCTAAAGCTCCAAAGCTGAAGATGGTGGGAGTTGGGAGCATTCTTTACATTATTAGAAGGAAAAAATATAATGAATTTTGTATTTTATCCACATAAGCACCTCCATGGCTTATTAAGAAATGATAGAGTTGGGCCTATCCCTCCTTGAATGCCATCTCAATTTGCTGACATTCTTGGGACTCTCCAGTTAACATGAACAAAAAATGAAAAGTTGAGGAAACCAGCTTAGAGGGTAATTCAGCATAGCACACTGAACTCACTGACTGGAGGAAAAAACAGTTTCACAGTGAGTTCACACAGGTCAATAAAGCAGTCACATGTATTGTTCTTATTAAGATAAACCCCAAAAGAATATAAATTCTGTGCATTCCTATTAATTTTAATTATATTTGTCTTAATATCAGTCTGGTTCCCTAATGTAGAATCTAACATTAAGCAACTTTTCTCAGCATACTTTGCAGTTTTCAAATAGTTTATAGTGTTCTGACATTTGGAAAACACTTTAGCCTATATAACCCCATAACATTTGATGCATCATGCTATGTAGTACAGTTAGTATCTTTCCCATTTTACATGGAAGAAAGCAAGTTCCTAAGATGTTAAATGACATGTTTAAGTCTTGCAACTAGAGCTAAGCTAAGCCAGGATCCTTTATCTGAAATCTAGTATATGTGCATTAGATAAGACACCATGGCATGTACTCTTCAAGACAGTAGAGGTCAATGTGACATACAAAGCACTAGTTCTCTTGGGGCTTAAAAATAATTAACTAAACAAGTTAATCTCAGCTAGTTTTAGGTTCAGTAAAGGAAAAATATGAGAGTGTAGTGTAGGGTGGGGTGGCCACTTGGGGCTGAGCGGTCAGGCACTTACACTTGAGCATGAACATGAATGAGAAAGTACAAGCCACACACAGTATCTGGTGAAATTATACTTCAGGCAGTAGGTACAGCAAAGTTCCACAGACTTGACATGAATGTGCA
Source organism: Carlito syrichta (assembly GCF_000164805.1). Taxonomy (NCBI): domain Eukaryota; kingdom Metazoa; phylum Chordata; class Mammalia; order Primates; family Tarsiidae; genus Carlito; species Carlito syrichta. The sequence continues at coordinate 1,011,769 of NW_007257107.1, read as the reverse complement.
CCGTACAGTAACTGAGTTTTGGTAAATGAGAGGAAGAGTGAAAGAGAAGATTTAGGAGAAGGATGCAATGGCCAGATCCTGTAGGGCTTAAAAGACCATAGGAAAGGGATTGAATTTCATTTTAAGTGAGATGGGAAATCACTGGTGGGCTTTAAATTGGGGTGGTTTACATTTTAGGAAGTTCTTTTTGCTGTTGTCCTTGCAGGGGAACAAGAATGTAGCAGTCCTCAAGTCTTCTAGGCAAGAGAACCCTGGGCTGAAGGCTACCTAAGAGGATGAGTCTGTTGTAATTTGCCTTTTATAAATGAGGAAATTAGAAAGAATTGAAGGTACTTTCCCAGAATCAAAAGCTAGTGAAGAGGTGAAGTGAGAATGTACATCCAGACAGACTCTCTAATTCTGTGTTCTTAACTATTAAACAGTTCTGCCTTCAAGGTAATGGATGAACCAGTAATGGTGGTGCTTAATTCTCCCCTTAGCTCTAAATGATGCTTTTAAGAACTTTTCATTTGAACAAAGTCTGTTATTATGAATGAAAAATAACAAAGACTAGACAGTTCTTAGCTCCAGTTATACATTTATTATTTAAATGATTCAGTAAAGATGTTATTTTCCAGTTGAAGGGTTTTTGTTTTGTTTTGTTTTGTTTTTTAACCCTTGAAAAAACTATCTTCTCATCTTCTGGTTTCTATGTAATGTGATGTTTTGCATTTTGTTGAGTTCCGCTGCTTCTAAGCTTCCATGTTCACTGTCAAGCACATCTGTTAAACTCTTTAACTATGTTCTTGAGCAATTAAAAAAAAACAACCTTTAAAAATATTTACAACACAGTTTTCTCCATAGTTTGCTGTTCTCAAGCTGATTTGCATCCATAGTCATAACTGGGTAGACCTAAGTCAGGATTTCCTTTTTCTGTGACCTCAGCCCCCAGCACAGCTCTTGTCACACAGTGGGAACTCTATACCTATTTGTTCAATGAATAATGAACACAGCATATGAAACATATCATAATTTTGGCCATGTGTCCATTTGGTGAAATCATGAAAAATGCATCCAACTGGGCGTTTTCTCAGACCCTAGCTGGTAGAGAAACAGCAGCACTGAGGACTTGTGGCAGGCGGGGGGTGATTTCCTGTGCTGCCTTATGCCGTTACATCAACACCATGTTTCTTCTCTGACTTTCTAGTCACCCACCTTTGCTCATTTCTTGGCTGATTTCCTGATCAGCCTCTCCAGCCTGACTCATGGTGTGACCTACTTTCTGGGTTCTCTGCCTTTCTCCTGGTTCCCAGACTCCGACAGGCATTCTCCTTCCTGGTACTGAACTTCTGTGAATAGATATCTGGTAGCAACTTTATCTTGGCATGGTATGGGAGAATCTTACCCTTCTCCTCACCTCTAGCCCTATCCCCAAACCTCCTCCCTCCCTTAAATTACTCACTGTCAGCCCTCGTGGATCTTATCTGGGTTGAAATGATTCACTTTAACTACCAAATTCTTCTTTGTTCTTAGAACTTTTCTGATTGGTTGGACTCCTTGCTTTTTTATACCTCTTTTGGTAACCTCAATTCTCTCTTTTTGTCTTATCACTAATTTCATTAAAAATCTTGCTAATTTCAAAAAGATATCCAACGATTCTGAGGACAAACACCAATGTCTCTTTGCTCTTTGAAAAGATAATCTTACCTGCAGCACACTGGCTCCATGCTAAGAGTTGTACATACTGCTTGGCACAAAACTATGATAATCAAGGCGGTGTCCGCCAGTACTCCTGGGTTTTCAGCCTTGTATTCCTGGGAGGCAAACAGGGGCAACAAATATGAACTGAATGTACACCAAAAATGGTCTTCTCATTTTAACAACAGTCACTTTCTAGAGGTTGTTTCTATTTCTTTGTTCTGCCAACTTTCTAATTTCTCTTCTTCAAACAAACAATATTCTGAGTACAGTGGTATGCAGTTTGGAAAATTTTGCCTTGTGTGCATCCAGCATCAGACTAAAAGTCAGTGGCATTTTCTATGGAGGAAAGTAAGCTCTTAATTATCTTTATGTACTATTTGTTCTGGATTTTTCTCTCCAAAACTCAACATTTCTAAATGCTATCAGATTCCTCAATCTAGTTAATTTTTATCTCAGTGACAGTGAAAACAAATTCTTTCATTAACTTCAGTAACCTATCTAGGTAGGTTGATGCACAGAAAAGTGAATTTCACAGAAACACATGAAAAAAAGAGGAATAATCTTAAATCCTCTGTTTTGATGATGATGATAATAGTGATGTTGTTGCTACTGCTGATGATTTGTCCATATGACACTTTAAGGCAGATTCCTTAAAATTTTACTTAATTTTTTGTGACATCCAGCTGAACCAGGCACCATTTTGGAACTTTCTTTTGAATTAATTCAGAGGCCATAGTTTTCTCCTCAGGTTGAACAATCATTCAGAGTAAGGTCATTTTATAACATTGCAAAGTTCGAAGAAATCTTAAAGCTTCCCTCATGCAACTACCATCAATTGTTCTGGTCTTTTCTCTAACATTCCTGCCAAGGGAAGGGTCTGGCTTCTGATGGAACACTTTGGGGATGCTCGGTTCTCTGAAGCATTAGGAAGTTCTCTCTTTGATCATCTTTCTCCTCATTTCTGGAAATTGTACTTTTACTGTGGTTGGGTGGCTGAACACTCCCAAAGAGGTTTGGAGGTAAGACTCGTGAGACTGGTCAGCCACGTCGAGTTGCATGAAAGCAGTTGGCTGTGCTGGAATTAGACCTACTTAGACACCATTCATAGCAATAGGGGTCTTTTTGAGTTTGAAACTTATCTACATGGGCTTGTGAGAATATAAATTGTTTTCCTGTTGTAAGTTAACAGCTTTGCATACTTTAGAAGCAATGAGCCTAAACAAAAAGGAATTTTCTTCCAGTGGTTTGTGGTGGAGCTAGTAGGAGCAGTAGTGCATACCATGTGCAGAAGAGATTTACTGGATTTCAGAGCAAATTTCCTTGTTGTTTGTGGTGTTAGTCTGAGGCCCTCTATTGTCCTAAGCTAATTAACCATTGGGCAAGATATAAAGTCTTTCCTTCAGCAACAGCTCATCCTTACTAATTGCCATGACAAATAACTTTGTTCTATGACACTTGATTACTAAAAGGAGTGGATAGCTTTCTTATATTTTCTTTTCAACTTTCTTTTTTCTCATGTAATCAACTTGCTAAAAACTGACTTCACCTGTTTCAGGACTGCAGTCATTTGGGGATAATGCCTTGCACTGACAAAATGTATTTTGATGTGAAACAAATCTTTCTTTTTCTCTTGCTGTTTTATGTCTCACTTGTAGGAATCATAAGGCAGTAACATTCAGAAGTTAAGAACACTGACTAATGAACTGCTATTGAATGCATCTTTGGAAGGATTTAGCCTGGGAACTCCTAGCTACTCATGGCAGAGTAACTCTGTTTGGTGGTCCCTGAGCAGTACCGCAGAACCACAGACCTCGCAAAACCTTAGACAATGTGTGTGAGAATAAAACCTCATGACTCATTTAGGGGTGAACTGAGTGAGGTTGATGAAGAGCTGGCAGGAAAGAACTTTTCTTTTTTTTTTTTTTTTTTGAGTTGGAGCCTCACTCTGCTGCCCAGGCTGGAGTGCAGTGGCACGCTCATGGCCACCACAGCCTCGACCTGCTGGGCTTAGGCAACCCTGCCACTTCAGCCTTCCAAGTAGCTGGAACTACAGGCATGTGCTACCATTCCCGGCTTTTTAAAAATTTATTTATTGTAGAGATGAGGTCTCACCAAGTTGCCCAGGCTGGTCTTGAACTCCCGGGCTCAGGCAACCCTCTCATCTTGGCCTCCCAAAGTGCTGGGATTACAGGCTAAGTAACTGCACTCGGCAAGGAAAGAACTTTTAAAGAGATGCTAAAAGATAGCTGAATGACTAGCAGAACTCTGTGGTGCTAAGAAACTCAGTTGCTTGTTAGTATTGCAACCTTGGTTAAAAAAAAAAAGGGGGGGTTTATTTGTTAAAAAGGCCTATACACTAAGTTTACGTGCAGTATTGGACACATCTGGAAGATGTCTTCCTGGCTCTGCACTTAGTAAGAATGATGTTAACATACAGCTAGCAGATTCATGTGTTTATTCCACACTTTCTATGAGAGTCCAGACTTTAAAACTTGTGTCTTATTGAAATTTGAAACTATTCAATTGGATGTGAATTCTCCTTGAAGTGTTGAAATGTGGGTACTATAGAAATGACTTATTTTGGTCAGACCCATAAGTTTCTAAACCCTCCAAAAGGTGACTTCTTTAGACACAGTATAATATGAGTGTTTGCTTTGATTTCATATCGCTATAATATGAGTAATTATACTATAATTGAATTTTAATGTTCTTAGACTATGTGTGAAATATATTCTGTTCAAAAATCTTACTCTATAAGTGACAACCCACTAATGATCATTCTAGAAGATTGAAAGAAAATAGAATTCAGGAATTTATATATGCATATGAATGAATATATGTATATATATAAATTCCGTAAGTGAATATATGCATAAATGAGTATATGTACTTAATCGTATAAAATTTTTATGCATTTTTGAAAAATCAGTGTATGTGTTTATCTGTAGCTCAAGATCAAGATTACGATCTAGATATACTTTTTTACTGATTGCCTGCCTGGGCCTCAAAGGTTTAAAGAGAGGTAGAAACGGAGGCATTTCTATGAAAAAAGACTGTTCTCACTCTGTTTTCAGTCTAGGTGGAATTCAGAAGTACCAGAGTTTTCACAAACAGCCATCTGCTCAAAGATTTCTTAGCCAAGTTTTGATACCCCAAAAGGCTGAGGAAAATATCGGACCTTCTGGGCACATTCCACACTGTCCAAACCTTTTAGACTGACTCATCACAGGCAATGGCAACAACAAAACAGGCAGCACCTTATGCAAACAGGACAGTTAGCCTTTGAAGACAGGCAGCCATCTATTTTAGCTCCTGTTAGAAATGGTCAATTCAAAAATGTTTTCCTTTAACGGAGTTAAAAATAGTTAGAACTGAAATAGCTCATCCTATGAAACACTTTAAGAGTAAAATGTGTGTTTTAACTTTTTTTCTTTCTTTCTTCCAAAAATGTGTTGCATTACACGAATCAGGCCACTGCAGCCAGGATGGAATGTTAACCATGCCACTGGATGGCGAATCGGAGGGGCACATGCCTTTCATCTTAATTATAGGCTGGACAGGGGAATGCACTATATTCTTTGCTACATATGAGCAAGCGAAAATTTTCCCAGGGTATTTTTCTTTTGACTTTCTGACTCTTATTGGATTGGAAGCTTGTCCATGTGACCCAGTAGGGTTCACTTTCCATTATAAGACTAAAAATATGCCAGAAATGTTTTCTTTAGCACAACCTATGCGTGTCAAACATGAAAGTGACAACATTCCCTTTCCTTCTGGTTCTATTTTACCTTTTCCTGGAGAAAGTTCCACTGTTATCCTACTATCCTCTCCCAATGTTATTCTACTGATAGGCTCCATAACTTATAGTGTAATCTGAGATGGAATGGTTGCAGAAATTCATTCTGTGTTGTTGTAAAAGATAGATTTTGTTCTTTCTTTATGGTTATGTCTCTAATGACTCACCTTCAGTAAATCATAGCCCCTGAAATGTTTTTCCTGTATGAGAATACATTGGCACTGAGTCATCCTTACTTTTAATAAGGGTCCCATATGACCAGTGAATTGTAACTAGAAGAGGTAGTTTATAACTGTAGCAGAGTCTATCAGTCTAGTTTATGAAAGGATAGTAAAGCGATCAAGAGCATGTATTTTAATTTAAAAAATTAGATCAATTGATAGTCATGTGATCTTTGGTAGACTCTATTTCTAAACCTTTACTTCTTTATCTGAGATTTGGGTATACTTGTATAATGTTGTTGCAAGGATTAAATGTCACAATACATCAGAGGCATTTAGCAGAGTACTGAAGTTCTTTTAAAAGGGGGAATGTCTGTACTCTTGGTCTCATTTCTAGCCAATTAAACTAACTAGGCTAGATAGATTACATAATTCTATGGGTAAAAATGCTCTCACTATGATTAGGAGTATTGTCCTAGTCTTCTCCTGATTCCTAGACACTAATATCATTCAAGATGTCTAGACCAGTGGTTCTCAAATGGGTGCAGTTTTGCTCCTCCAAAATATCTGGCAATGTCCAGAGATTTTTGGCTGTACCTTCAGAGCAATAAATATGACTGGCATCTAGTGGGTAGAAGCCATGTATGTTGGTAAACATTCTATTATGCATAAGACAGACCTCCACAAGAAAGAGTTATCTAAACTAAAAAGTTGATAGTACAGAGATTGAGAAACCCTAGTGTAGAATAAAAGCTTCAGGGTCTGTTGTTTGGTATGGAAAGCTATAACAAAGGCCATTCAAATAAATAAACTGATTACATTTCTGCAATGAGTGTCTGCAATGTTCAGAACCCAGCATCACTGGTGGTGGTGTTAGGTCCTGGGCTTGTGAAGTCTATATGCTTCTAAAAAGGTCAGGAGACTACATGATGTGTAAAGGACAGATGGGGGAATTAGTTAAATCCTTCTGATGGTAAGTGCATGCATTAAATCCTGGAGATTAAATGTAAATTAGGAGCAATTTAGATAGCTTAGTACCATTTCTGAGACTAAGGGACAATTTTCCAAACTAAATTTATCTCCAAAACAAGTTGATATTTTCACTGATTTAAGAAGCTTTTAGGAGCTTGTGGTAATGTGTAGAAACCAGCCTGTATACTACACAATAGCTGTTTTTTTTCCATCCGGGGTATGCCACATGCCAGGCTTCCAAAAATAAGATTCATTTTTTAAAAAGATAAAGAGTCCTATTTGTATTTAATTTAAAGTTAAAACGTTCTCTTTTAATTCAGCAAAAGCATTTTGTTTTAGGCCCACATCTTTTAAAACTTTGAATCTCGCTTTACTTTTAGGGAAGTGTAATCTCCCTATGTCAAATTGCAAACAGACTGGTTTCAATTTAGAGATTTAAATTTACATGTACTCACATACATTAACCAATACTGAGTTATAGTGTATGTTTTTTTCCCGTATATATGAAATAAACGTTTTCAGAGTTATCCTACTTCTTGCTTACTTACCCTGCTCTAAATGTGTTTGTCATAATTTTTTATAATAGTTTTTTTCTGGTGTCCTCAGGATTAATAGGTCACTCAATTCACCACAGTTAAATAAGGTGGTTCCATAGTCCGAAGAATAAATAAATCCAGACCTCTGTCACTTGAAATCTATGTTTATGGTTCATGACGAACTAAGAAGTTCTCAGCCACATATTATTCTATTTTTGGCACTGAGAAATTATTTTGCTTGTGTTGGCATATTGTTGTGTTTAGATTTTTATTGGTACTAAAATTGTTGTGCTGTAATTGATTGAAACTAGAAAAAAATTAGGAAAGCTTAGTGTAGAAAAATATTATATATATAAAGCTATACTTTATTTTTGTTGTTTTGGCAGCTTTATTGAGGCATAATTTACATACTGCAAAATTCATTCATTGTAAGTGCACATTTCAATAATTTTTACTAAAGATACAAAGTTGGGCAAGAATTCAGTTGGAATACAATCCAGTTTTATAACATTTCCATCATCCCCATGAGATCCCTGGTACTCGTTATTTGTAGTCACTTTCCCTTCCTACCACCAGTTCTGGGCAATCACTAATCTACCTCCTGTCTCTACAGATTTGCATTTTCTGGATATTTCATAGCACTGGAATCATGCACTATATAATCTTTTGTGTCTGGTTTCTTTCAACTAGCATAATGAATTTGAAACTCATCTATGTGGCTACATGTATCAGTACTCCATTTAAAAAAATTAACCAATAGTATTCCATTGGAAAACCACGTTTTGCTTGTCCACTCATCAATGAATGGGCATTAGAGATGAAATTATTTTGGAAAATGTCTGAAATGGTAGTGTGTCATCATGATACTAAAAACATGATACTTTATTAAAATTGATAAATTAGTTTAAAAGCACACAGAGTCAGTAGTGTGCAGCAGAAAGAGAAAGAGATGCTGGTTTTACTCCCAGATGGGAACAAGATACACTCACTTAGTCCTTCTAAGTGTCCAGTAACTCATCTATAAAGGTGGAAGAATTGAACTTCACCGTCCCTTTTTAATACTATCATTCTGCAATTTGGTCAGAACAACACTTCTTTCCAAGTAAGTGACATTACATAGAAAAAGAGGTCTATAATTAAAGTTAGAGCACATGCAGTCACTGAGTTAAATAGTAAAGTAAGTGGTTTCTTAGTGGAAATGCCAAGAAAGGCTCTATGATCTGTGAATATCTGTCATGCTCATAGCTCTGATTGGAAAACTGCCATTTGTAGTTCCTTCCACATATGCTAAATTCTTCTTGCCCCATGAGTTTACTGCCTTGATCACAGGTTGTTAGATGATTGGGTCAAGGAAGTACCAGACACAAAGGCAGAAATATATATTTTGGTCAGTGGCCCTCAAAGGATCTGGAAATAACTCTTTTTAATTGTAAAGCAAATGGCTGGACCAAACCTTCTTGAGTGTCAGATAGTATAGTCATGGTGAAACAAAGAGAACCATAGATAAAAGGCAGGAAATAGAAGAGATGAGGCATCAGAAACCATAAGGAAACAAGCTGTGGAACAACAAAGGCATGAAGCAACATTTGCTATAAGTAAGCAGAAACCCTGAAGTTCCAGTTAAGGCTTAGTACCAAATATCTGGCCACGAGTTATGTATTCAGAAAAGAGCTATCCTTGGAAATACATTAATATATTAAAATAAAAGCCAAAATTTTTAGGTTGTAATCATGACTTTATGGTATCTATCACAATGAATAAGAGTTAAAGACTAGAAAGAGAAAATGAATTTTAAAAATATGGAATGCATTGTAAACAAATGCTAGTTATGTGCCTATGAGCAAATTTGATACAGTTTCTCTGATTGTGCCTGTACATTGTGCCTTGACTGTGGTTCTGACCTTGAGTTCAGTGAAGTTTGAAGTGAGTTAGCCAAAATGTAACTGTATCATCTCCAGGTGGTAAGTACTAGAACTTTGATATCCCATATTGTTTTTCCTCCCCTTCTTCCTCTATCTATTCCTCTTTCTCCACCTCCAAGTTTGTGCCTTATGTATCCCCTTTTAGACTATAAATATAAGGAAGAGACTAACCATTATCTGCACCTCTTTGTGATCCTGTTCAGGATCACAGATTAATATGGTGCCTCACACATAGTAGGTACTCAATAAATAGCTTTTTAGGTAGTGATGAGATGACAAATGGTGAGAATTCCTTTTTCAAAGATCTAGCGTGTAGCTAAAGCATTTTATGAAATGGTTAAAGTATTTTCTACATCTTACAAAAATGAACAAATGTATGTGGGTTAGACATATTAAACATTCCCTAGAATATTCTGGCTCTAGTTACCTAAAGTCATTGCTTGGTCATGCATTCACCAGAGGTCAAAGATTGGAGAATACTGCTTTGGAGCTTCTTTGCATAAGGGCGTAATTTCAAGTTATAATTCAGGAACACTTGATCTCTTTCCTTATTCTTGCCCAGATGAGTCATTTTCTTGGTAGTTTACCTTGAGCTCCTCCTATTTATACACACAGACGAGCTGGCATGGAAAATTGTGTGCATCTGTCTTTCATTTTAAAATATATGCCTCTAAGTGTTTTTTCCTCCTTACTATTTTTTCTTCATATTTTATTTCTCTAGACCCATTGTTTATGCCTAAAACTAGGAAGGGTGTTTCCAGGGTAAGTTAGTCCTGTCTATTAAGAAGGTGGAATCTCTACCTTTGAATCGTATAGGAACAAAACAAAAAGGCAAACTGCATTGTTTTCTCAAAAATTGCCCAGAAGAATTTCTACTTTTCAGAGACTCATTTGTTTTCTAAATTCCCGAAGAGAGATTTGACTCAGCAAAAATGATCTTAGAGCCTTCCTCAGCAGCAGCAACAGCAGCTGAGCTGTGGATCTTGGCTCTATGACTGGCCTAGTTATTCAGCAGATACTGTCCCAGCCAAGGCCTGGAACGGCTTTCAGTCACTGCCACAAATGCTGCCTACCAACTGTTGCCTAGGTGAGGAGAGTCTTTGACATAAATCCTGGCACTCCCTTCCCCCCAAATCTGACTGATTCATTTGTTCACACCACACCTTCAGAGTGGAAGGTATGATTGCCTGCTTTTCCTTTTTTTTCTTGCTTTCCTTACTTTCTTGCTTTCTTTCTTGTTGGCAAAGGATCAGCCAAAATGGATTTAAAGAAGGCATTACCAACAGGCAAAATAAGAAAAATGACTGTTGCTTATTTAAAACTATTTTTGAGTCTTTAAAAATTTCCATCACTTTTTTGAGAGTACCTTGGACTTTGAGCAAGAATTTACTTTTCACAGGTTTGACTTGAATATTTATCTTCCCTGATTCTATGTTGTTGCAAGAAAAGCAATTGGCAATTGATTAGCAAGTGGTGTGCTACTGCTTTAGACAGAACATTCATGCCCTCCACATTCACATATTGAAACCTGCCCCCAATATAATGGTATTTGAGGGTGGGTTTTTGTAGGTGACTAGGTCGTGAAGGCAAAGCCTTACTGAATGAGATTTTTGCCCTTATAAGAGAGAAGCCAGAAAGCTCCCTTGATCTCTCAACCAGATGAGGCTGCAGAGATGTAATGGCTATTAGTGAATCAGGAAGCAGGCCCTCATCAGACACTGAATCTGCTGGAGCCTTGATCTTGGACTTTCCATCTTTCAGAACTGTGAGAAATAAATTTCTTTTGTTTATAAGCCACCCAATTTCTGGTATTTTGTTATAGCAGCCTAAACTGATTAAGACAGTCACAGACCTCAGAGGCCATTAGTCAGAAGGCAAATGAAACAGGAAAAGATTCTCATTTATTTAATAAATTAAAAGCTCCAACAAATCAGCAAGGAAAAGATCAGCAATACAGTTTTTTTAAAATTGGCAAAATATATGAATAGACTATATGGAAATAAAATTCAAATGGTTTTTAAACATAGGAAAAGATGCTCAAACTTATTTATAATAAGGAAAATGCTAGTTGAAACTATATTCAGATATTATTTTTATTTATCATATAGGAAGAACCCAAGTTTGAGACCATACTGGCAAGTTTGAGACCATACTGACATGCTGGCAAGACTATGAATGGCCAAGTACTCACACAGTGCTGGTGAGCATAAAAAACTGGTGTGAACTCTAAGGAAACAACTTGGCAAAATCTATCAGAATTATGCATGTACATACATACCTCTTGATCCAGTAATTCTGCTTCTAAATATTTATCCTGGCTGGGCGCAGTGGCTCAGCTTATAATCCCAGTACTTAGGGAGGCCGAGGCGAGAGGATTGCTTGAGTCTGGGGGTTTGAGGCCAGTCTGGGCAACTTGGTGAGACCTGTTTCTACAATAAATCACAAAAAAACTAGCCAGGCGTGGTGGCATGCATCTATGGTTCCAGCTACTTGGAAGGCTGAGGCAGAAGGATCGCCGAAGCCCAGCAGATTGAGGCTGCAGTGATTGTGAGCATGCCACTGCATTCCAGTCTGGGCAACAAGAATGAGACTTCAACTCAAAAAAAAAAAATTTTTATCCTGTGCATATACTCACCCTTGTGTGTAAAATGGCATTTATATAAGGTTATGCTTTGAGGCAAAAATTATATAGCATAAAATAAGGGTCAAATCCAAAGGACTGGCAGGAGCACCCTGAGGCTCCAGTTCAACAGGGGTGGGGGATCAATAGCATGTGTCACTTAAAGCAATTGGTTGCGTCATTATTCCCCTCACATATGTCTTTAAAGAATATCTTGTACTTCTCTCCATCTCTCATTTATTTTCTAAACACGTTTCTGCTCCTAAATTTCCTCATTCTATATTATGTTTTAATAATTCTATCAGTGTATACATGCATCTTTTAGCTTCTTCAGAGCTTAAACAGCCTTAAGCCTTATTTGCAAACTTCATTCAGAAAGACAGGAGACTGAATGAGACTTTAAACCTGGAGGCCTTATTATTCTGAGAATCAGTGGAGACAACAGAATGGTTTTGATTTATGGCATGGACAAAAGATTTAATCAACCTGATTCCTTTATTGCTGAAGGAAATTTCCTTATAAGTAAGTGGGCTTAAGCCAGGTATGCCGGCCAGGTCCAAACAGATTGAAAAAAACCTTTCAGTCCACGTCTTTCTTATTCTACTGCAGTTTTGCAGAACTGCCACTGAGTAATAAAAGAAGATTTATGGATGGTCAGTGAGTTCCAAGTCATTATGACCAGAAAAACCCCAGCAAATGAGAATAACTTTATAGTAACATGATCTTGATCAAACCACTAAATCTTTCAGAATTTCAGCATCTTCATACAATGGGAATGTTTTGGGGATACCAAATGAATTATGGATAAAGATGACGGCAATAACCAATGTGGTTGCCAGTCTCTGAGATGGCCCCCAATGTGCCAGTCTCTGAGATGGCCTCCTAGTATTTATATGCTGGCATTTATACTGTTTCTCCCACATTGTACCAGGATTGACTGGAGACAAATCGAATCTGCAAAGGGGATAGTATGCCACTTTTGAGCTTAGGTTATAAAAGCTCTGTAGGTATGCTTTCTCTTTCTCTATCTTTCTCTCTAGGAGAAGCAATTGCCAAGTAGTGAGCAACCCTATGGAGAGGCTACATGGTGAGGCACTGAAGACTTTGCCAGCAATAAGGTTGGAAGCAGAGTCTCTATCCAGTTAAACCTTCAGATGACTGCAGCCAAGTCAACATCTTTGAGTGCAACCCTATGAGATACCCTAAGCCAGAGAAGCACCTGGCTAAGCCGCTCTTGGATCCCCGATCCTCAGAGATTCTGTGACATAATAAACGTTTATTTTAAGTTGCAATGTTTTGAGGTTACTTTTATGCTGCAATAGGTAACTAATACAACCATAATGACAATAATCAAGTTTCTTTTCTTCATCATTGAAAGAACTTTTGCTGAGGTCTACACTTTGGTACAGCAAAATGACTTTATCTTTCTGACTCAGCATTTAACTACCTGAGGCTACATTATCCACTTACTGGAAAAAGGGTTTTTTCCTGCCATGTTGCCTGGATAACTTGCCATTGCTGACACATAATACACAAGCTTCAGTAGCAGTTATTCAGAAGATGAAGGTCCCTGATGGAAATTGATGTTCTGTTCATCATTGTTACTACTTAAACTGAACTATTGCAATAGATTTGTTATCTTGATTCTGAATTCTGATTGTTTGCATACATTAATCCAATTTTAAGGTGCAAAAATCACTCCTAGAACATGCATAGAGCACAAAAAACTCTTATTATTTACATCTCAGTCCTGAGCCACTTCTTCCACCAACCTGATTCCTTACCTTTCTGGCTTTTTTTTCTCAGCATTTGGGTCCCTGTCTTCTCTCTGCTTCTCTAATCTTGATTTTTCTATCTTCCAAGACACCTTTAGTAAATAGCCTACTTTATTTTGCTTGGCTCTAGGATCTTTCTCTTTTGATGTTACCTCCATTGCTAGAGATTTGGCCATATTTACCTTGACATTATAAGTCAGACACAGAGAACTTCTTGATCTGTTGCCTGTTCTCACCATTAAAATGTTGCCTCTTAGTACCTTGTTCTGAACAACAGCCTGGCTCTGCTTTTTTATTCTTTCATATGGCCCATGTGAGATTATTCACTCATCTTAGTTGAGACCAAGATGGCTTCTGTTCCTTTCTTCATGCCTGGACTTTTCAGTTTGACCTTATTGCTTGTGCCAGAGCCTCTTGATGGTAATGACAAATTCTAGATGTAGACTGCAATGGTTTTTAACTGTGACTGGCCATTAAAATATCCTGGAGAGCTTGAAAAATATTCAAATGTCCAAATCCTATTCCAGATCCACAAAACTAGAATATCTAGGTTTATGGCTCGGGCATAAATATTTATTAAAAGCCTTCAGTTGGTTTTCATGAGCATCTAGAGTATAGAACCAATCATGAGCAGCTAGGACCAAGCAAGTTCAAATGCTGTACCTACTAAACAAAAACCATCTGGTAGCCAGATTCACACTCAGGTGGCCAGTTTGTGACCTCTGTGTTCACGGTCTTGCTGGGAAGCCAGGGGCTTTGTGTACTCCGACAAGATCCTCCAGATGGGTAAAGGAAGCAGTAAGTGAAGAATTCAGAAGCAATTAGATAGTGCACATGCTACTAGGGCAGCCTTGCTCCAAGAGGACATCTAATAACCTGTAGATAATTATAAGTTTATGGTGAACAAAACATTGCTGAAAGATGGCATTGTGCACATCTGTTGTTTAGAAAAAAATGCTAGAGTTTTTGTCTTGGCATTAGGAATCCCTAACCATGGCTAATGATGTTTTCCTCTGAAGAATTCTGTTTGCATACATGAAAATTCAAGATAGAGTGCGTTGCCTTTTGGGGGGAGAATAAAAATGCTTGTGTCTAGAGATCCAGTTCTTAGCTTATGCATGTTACTGTCCATATGCTATTGCAGTTGTTAACTATAAATCTAACATTAAGAATATGGATTTGATCTTTCAGTTAGTGAGAATAGATTCTTAGACTAAATAAATGATCATTTTAATTGCTTTCCAATGTATCTCCCAAACACATTTATATGATGACAGTGTCTTTAAGAGATGCTAATAATACACAGAGTAATTGCTTTCTGAAATTTTAAAAATATTTTAACATGGCAGTTTAAGATGTTTTAATATAATCATTATCAATGCTATGCTTATTAATTGGTAGAAAAGGCATTTTGAGATTTTGGTTAGTTTTATTTATAAACCAGATGCACTGAAATGGATTAAGCTTCATCCATAGTCTTGAGGATCTATAATAAAAAATTCAATATTTGAAATTAAAAATTAAAAAAAAATTTTACTTTAAACATGTGGGAAATTTCTCAGTATTCTAGTTTCATTTCAGGTGGCAATTCAAGTTATTAAGGGTATGAACTCCTTGTGGTTTCTGTTGGTCCCTGAGATTTTTTTTGAATCCTGGTTTCACCACATACGTTGTTTGACCCTAGGCAATTTACTTAGCCTCTCACATTGAGTCTCTAAAAAGATTATATCCCTGCTTTTCCAGATAGTTATCATAATCAGATACTATGACTATAAAGCACATCACATACAAGATACTTATTGAGTGCCCATTTTGAGCAGTCTCTTGGCTAAGTTAGTGTTAAGGGGGAGGAACAAGAAATGTAAGGTACAGTCCCTGTCTGCCAGCAGCTAACAACATATTTGAGACAACATAATGCAAATAACTAAAAAGTAGTTAATTAAAAATTCAAAGTACCTGTGTTAAGTATACATATTCAAGTGGGACATCTATCTTCTATAATTCATGCATCTTGCACATCATATACCATAAAGTTTCCTCTTATGAAATAGGTCTTCTAACCCTCACCATAACTCTAACCTTAAGTGTGAAGATATGTGATGTAGTTTAATACTTACAATGACCATTAAGAGATACCATTTTATTGATAAGAAGAAAGCTAAAAATTTTACCATAACTGTGAGATATGCAATTACTCCATGAAATTAGTCAACGTTTATGAATATGAATTAACTAAATGTTATTTGTAATACAGAAGGACTTAATAACTCCAAATGTATATTGAGAATATTAGGCTCGAGATATATAAACTGTGACTGTCAATCTACTGTCTGTATCTCAGGCCAACTGACTTGGAGTGAGTGAACTCCAAGGTGTGGATGTCAGTCTGGTTTCCATAACTAACAGTAGCTTGGGAGGTTGGCTGCTTTCCAAGGATTGATCTTCAGTGGCCAAAAGGCTGCTGGAGCAAAAGGTGGGTGTGAGTCATCCTAGGTACTGTTCAGAGTCAATAAAATTAGGATAACCAAGAACAGAGCAGGGATTCCACTCACACAAATTCAGACAGAAGATAAGGAAGTCAATTTCTTTTCTTTCTCTGTGAAGTTATTATGCACTGAAAACTATCCATTTTGCATTAATGACTGTCTAATACTAATGATGGGTCAGTTTCACGACAGTTCCACAAAGATAGATGTTATCTTCAGAAAATTATTAAACTTGATTATATATAAAACATTAGGGAGTATTTAGTTGTGAAGTCGTGATTGTGTATGTTTTCTGTGCTGCACTTTTGAAGGTTAATCTCCAAAGATAGATCTAAGTCTATGGAAAGAGGTAATGTCATGGATAAGTGACATGATTTTACCATCACTTGAATTTTTGTTGCTGCTGCATAGTACAAATTGCTTTGACCAATTTAATCAGAATCGTGTTCAATAAAATTTTGCAGATTGTATTAGCAAAATTTTTGATGTAGTACAGATCAAAAAAATTGATAGATGATACTTTCTTTTTACAACCAGAACAATGAATCACTTGCTATTTACAAGTACCAAATAGTATGGAACCCAGGGCACAGAGTTCATGTCCAAAGACGTGATTTCTGAAAAGCTGGAGTTCTTTAAAGACAGTAAAATAACCCATTAAAATATTTTTCCCTAAAGGTCTGAACAAAAATTGTGTCTCTCTTAAAAGGAGGCAATTTTAATGTCTGTGGGACACATGAAATCCAGTGACTTAGAACAATTTCAAATTCAGAGAGAAGGTAACTTTACTTGGAAGTTATAATGCTCTGAAACTAACCAAACTTGTGGAAAACAAGCACTCTTCTTTTCCTTGGAAGGCCTTTGGGAAAAAATGTCTCTGAGTGTCCCTGTGGAGTCAGTATTTCAGAGACAACATAGGAACCACATGTCCTTTTGCTTGCTTGTCCAGTGATGTCTAATGTGGGTGTTCATTGAGCCTGACAACCAGACTGTCCTTAAAAGCAGCTGATCTCATTCCCTGTGGGCGCAGAGTTCCTCATTCAAAGTCCTGAATGAGTCCAGAAGCTCTGGCTCTGCCCCATGACTCACTTCCCTGCCCAAAAGTCTCCATGAGAGGGCCCTCAGACCCCTGCTGCCACCAAGCAACAGAACAGCCTCTTTTGCTATCAGACAGCTCCAAGAATGCGGATGCAGCAACTAACTCACTCTCTTAAGCCTCTTGTGGTTAACATGAATAGCATTCTTTCAATTGCTGCAGATATGAAATATCCTAAGTCTTCAAGTCAACAATTAAAAACTCAAGGTCATATTTTTGTAGGAGATGCTGAAAATGTTTGAGTTTGGGGGGGTAAAACATTTTAAACTGGATAGTATGTATATTTTTCTGTGTCTAAACATTGCAAAATGATGCAAAGATTTATGTTATTCAGGTTTTATTAGAATAGAGAAAATCAAGACAGATTGTATGGTCCCCAAAGAAAATGCTATGTATTACAGTAGCTGAATACTTAGTAAATAGTTGCTTTGGTTATGTAAACCAAAAATGGACTTATCTTCTTTGTCCCTTAGTTTTCTCATCTGTAAAATGAACATAATTTATACTTCAGAGAGTTAGAAAACCCCTCCAACTTTGTTTTACATCTGTAAAATGAGGATAATAATACTACTTAGGTGGCCTGGTATCATCCTATTTATCCTCAGAAATATAGAAGCAATGCCAAGAAGATATGCTAACACTCTCTGTGAAATTGTTTTCTCAGAAGCCTTTCTTTCTTTCTCTTTGTAAATTCTACATCTCTACACCTTAACCCCATCTCCTACCATGTCCCTGGCTCCTAACAATATCACTGGTACTCCCATCTTCACTATCTCCTAGAATGATCCCTTTTCTCAGTCTAATTAACTGCCTCTGTATCTTTAAGGGTCAGTTTGAATGTTATCAATTTGAGGGTCCCTGAGAACACCATCAGTTGTAAATGTTGCACCCCTTCATTCTCTATCAACTCTAAGGGCCTTCCCAGCCTTCTGTGCATACTATTGCATGATATTTTTGTCATGCTGAACTGTAAATGCTGATTTACATGCCTCATTTGACCATATTCATAACACTATATATATTTCAATGCTGTAAGTTCAATATTGTAAACAGAGAACTTAATTATTTACTTGACATATAGTAAGTGCTTATTACATGAACTTTAAATGAATTGATCAAATAAAAAAGTCAAACATTTTTGCAGCATTTGATTCCAAGTACCTGCCTTATTTTATTCTTTTTAAAAAAATAATTGATCTTTAAAGAGCGCATAGAAGAAAGATTCATTCATCTGATACTTCTCTGCTCAATAACTAATTAGAAGAGCTGACATGGAAGAATACAAGAACCTCATTTGTATACTATGTTTGTGTGCCAAACTCCCTGTTTTTGTGCAAAATATATAAGTAATACATTTGAAAGTAACATGCTAAAATTTCCAGATCTTCATGGATTGATAAATGTGTTAAGATTACTAACACGACACTTGCCAGAGCAGGTAGGAAGCTTAGCAGTGGCTAAGATTTGTTTGGCCATTAGGAAAGAGGGAGATGGGAAGATGGGAAGAATGTCACATGAACCAGCCATGAACAAAAGTCTTGATAAATGGGCCCAGAGCTGGAGAGGTAAGGAGACAATATGACTCAGTTTGTCTGGAACATTCCTGGGTTATATGGGTTGTTTGAACATAAGTAGTTGTAGCACTCTGTTTCTGTTTTAAAGGCGTTCCCGGTTGAAAAGTCAGGCTGCTATATTGAGAGGGGCAACAAAATGGCAGCTCCATGCACATGGATTTATCTGCTCATGTGTGTTCCATACATTCCTCTAATATTTCTAGTCCCTTGTCTACTAAGGAAGAGCAACCTACCTTCTGGTGACCACACTAACTAGACCATTTTGCAACAGTGTGTAATTATTTCATTTTTAACTGATCAGATATCACTTCTATCCTTTCTTTTATTGGATAATTTAGAATAAACTGTATTGATCATTTCACTGATTAAATTATGTAAGTAAAATTAATGGTAATTTGACTGAAATCTAACCATGGGAGTGGTTTGTCCTTGTCCTTAGTCATTTTATTTAAACATCTTGGAGCTGAAATGGAAGCACACAGTCTCTTCTCAGAGATAAATGCTTCTTGTTTGACCTTTCAAAAAATAATAAGTACCTGTAAGTTTAGAGGAAAAGCGGAGTAGAATCAGGATAGGGACAAACAGTAGCTTAGAATCATTTTTTTTTTCTAGATGGCCATTCCCGACCATATTGCAAGTTGAATCTTCCTAGTTTAAATAAGCAGCTAATTGTGGTTGGCCTTGTACATACTCTGGGGTCAAGGCTGAGGAAAGGATTTCTACGGTGGCTGTGAGCTCATCAACTAAATCAGACTCTTTGGGTTCAGTGCACGTGCACAAACCCTCCTGAGGAAATCCTCAAATTCAGGAAGCAAGGTTTTCCCGTTTCCAGGGCAACAGTCGGTCATCAAACTTAGAACCCAAAGGCTTTGTCTGTCAGGCAGCTGAAGGATTTATTTGGTAAATGGAATGAAAACAGTGGCAGAAGCAACTCAAACAAGTTTTGGAGAACCTAGAAAATGTGAGGGATCAGAATCAAAGTATTCTAAGAAATAAAGAAAAAATTACTGCCCCTTTCTCATTTCTTATTCAGACTATAAGCACGAATCTGAAATCCTTTAAACATATATGAGTTTATTCCTTATTCCTGGTGAGATATATTTCCAGAAGCTCCTTTTTTTTTTATATTCAAAAACACACATTTTCCAATGAGTATATACAGCTGAGACCTACAGCCTCAGAACACAAAATAAATTCCATTTATCACCATCAGCTTGTTAGTCATCACAACGTCTTCTCCACTTCCTTGCATATTAACATAAAAGGCAGGCCAACATTCAGTGACATATTAAATAATTGCACAACCTGCTGTATAGGTAGCTAAAGGGGAAGATTTCCAGACAGATGATAAAGACAGATAATTCTATGTAAAAGTTTGAAATGTTTGTTTGATGTTGGATGAATGAAAGTCTAGATTGAATATAACAAAGACTGATTAAAAGTGTCAACAAGAAAGTGTGGGAGGTGCGACATTTTATGAAAATGTGTGGATTTTCCAATTTATGAAAAACTAGCTGCACATACATACATACACGTATACACACACATCAATACATACACCAATTGGTTCATGGGTGTTCAGGAAATTAGTTTCATGATTCAGTTCTCAAGACCCTGTTTTCCACAGTGTGCACAGTGGGCAAAGAGCTACTATTACTAAAGATTAACTCGAGCCGGGCTCGGTGGCTCAGCCTGTAATCCCGCACCTTTGGGAGGCTGAGGTGAGTGAATTGCCTGATCCCACGGGTTCGAGACCCGCCTGGGCAGTGAGACCTCATCTCTACAATAAATAAAAAAATCAGCAGGGCGTGGTAGCGTATGCCTGTAATTCTGGCTACTCGGAAGGCTGAGGCGGAAGGATCGCCGGAGCCCAGCAGGCGAGGTTGCGGTGGCTGGGAGCGGCCACTGCACTGCAGTCTGGGCGACCGAGTGAGACAAAAAAAAAAAAAAAAAAAAAAAAAAAAAAAGATTAACTCATTTGCGATGATAACCTCTCTTCAAAAGAAAACAAAAAATTAATGCCACAGTAGAATAATTCAGCCATCCGTATGTTTTTCTTCAGATTCCTCTTGCATTCTCTACAGTGGCAATTTAGAATCACAACGTTCCTCAAATTTCTTAGCCCATCTTCTCCATTTTCAAAAGATAACTTAACTTCTCATTTTCCTGCTTTGCAGAGAAGGTAGGTATACTAGGATGGACTCTCCATCAATCTCCACTCATACATCTAGAGGCTTACTATGACCACTTCTTTCATTTCTCTCTCTGGGGCTCTCTGGAGAACAGCTTTCCAGGCAGAGGGAACACTTGGTGCATAAGTGAAGAGATGGGAGCCTTTGGAGGTTTCTAATTAGGTCATGTTTTAACAAGATCACGCTAGCTGTTCCTTTAAGAAAAGATAATAGTGGGACAAGAGCAGGAGCTGGGAAGCTAGTTGGGAAGCTATTGCAATAACGTGTTGTAAGTGAAAGAATGGTGTTTTAGGTGAGGAGGCAAGCAGTAAGAGTATTTGGAAGAACTCAGATTCTATACATTTGAAGGTCAAATAAATAGGTGATAGAGTGGAGGTAGAGGATGAGAGAGAGAGACAGAAACAGTAAGACAGAGAAAGTGTGACACTAAGGGTTTTTTTGTTTTGTTTTGCTTTTTTCCTGAGCAGTTGAAAAGATTAAGTGCATTGCGGATGATTGGGAGAGGAACAGATTTAAGAGGACATTTTTTTTTTTTGAGTTGGAGTCTTACTCTGTCACCCAGACTGGAGTGCGGTGGCTGCTCCCGGC